>NW_007730933.1:25422-27862 GCF_000696425.1 Galeopterus variegatus | reverse complement strand
TGTCCCCTTCCTAAGCCCCAGAGCTGAGAATCCTCCCTCCTTCTGCCCTGTCCTTTCCCCAACATGTGTTTATTGAATGTCTCTGCGCTGGTGGGCAGGGTGGGGAAGGCGGGAGGCCAGGGAGGGGGACCCAGCCTGTGCAGACCCTCCAGTGCTGAGTGTCTGTCTTTCCTTCAGTCTCAGAGCCCTGGAAAGCCACTGCCATGTTGTTAGCAGAGAGAGACAGAGACAGAGACGGAGAGACAGAGAAAGACAGAGACACACACATACTCAGAGATACAGAGAGAGACAAAGACAGACACAGACAGAGACAGAGAGAAAGACAGACAGAGAGAGACACAGAGACAGAGAGGTCTCGATGACACTCAGGTCTCTGGACCCTACATGTGGGGTCACTGAGCATCGCCTTTTCGGGGCTTTGGCTGGGGTGGGGACCAGGCAGATGCCTGCCCTGGGGAAGGGGCAGTTGGTGGGAGGTGGGAGCAGGCTGGGCCTGAGATGGGGGTGCAGCCTGGGTCTCAGCACCTTCACCTCCTCTCTGTCATCACAGCCTTGGGGCTGGCAGGGACAGTCATTAGAACTGGAATGTTCTCTGCAGAAAACCCAAGAAGACCGCTGGGGAAGGAGAGTCTGTGCTGTGCTGGCGTTTCCTCCCGTGTCACTCACTGACTCAGGAATGTGAGAGGGTGGCCCAGCCTTGGAGGCACCTGCCCTCCAGCTCTGCCTGACCAGCCTCTGCCCGAGGCCTGGTGTTCTGGGCGTGGGTGGGGGAGGGGAGGCCCTGGAGGCACATGGGAGTGGAGGGAGGCCTGCAGCTGTCCCAGAGCCCACCCCTGCCTCCATTTTTATATCAGCACCTGCTCACATCTGACCCATTAGATAAGCCACGGCTTCCAGCTGGTGGGGAGACACCTGACAGCACAGGATGAGGACCGAGGGAATCACTCATGAGTCTGGACAGGAATTATAAAGCCATTCTCCTCTCTTACTAGGGCTCCTCGCCTTTTTCATTGCCAGGCACTTGTGCAGCTGCAGGCCAGGTGTGAGGCCTTGCAGAGAGGGGAGTGGGCCAGGGCGACACCAGGGCCCTGGCACTGGGCAGGGACAGCCTCAGGCAGGGCTGGAAGTGGGAGACCTGCAGAACAGGCTCCCAGATGTGCACCCTGGGGCTGGAGAGCCACCAATTTCTGAGCCCCAGTCTCCTCATTGGTGACAGGTGACGTGCCGGGTTTGCAGTTTGCAGGACCAGCAGCCTGGCCAGAGAGCTCAGGGCCCACGTCAGCTGTGCAGAGGAGCTGGCGGGCACAGTACTCCCAGGGGTGTCTTGAGCAGACCCCTCCCCACATGCCTTCGAGAGAGTTAGTGCTGCCCTTTCTTTAGTCTGAGATGGGCACAAAAGCCTTTCGGGGTCACTGATAGGGGTCAAGGGCAAGAGGTGCTCTACTGTGTCCCTTAGTAAAAGCTTCGAGCCCCTCCAGGGTTCAGCCCCTTTACCTAGCAAAAGATACTGGAAAATCTCCAAGATGACAGCCACTGTCCTCCAAGGCTCTGTGTATGGTTCAGCCTCTTGGATGTTGGGTGTCTCCACAACAGAGGCTGCTCTGGCCCTGAGCGGAGATGCTGACAAGGTGAGCACTGACTATGTTAATGTCGTTGCCCTGGAGGGTCTCAGAAGAGGAGAGGAACTCAGGGGGAGCTGGGAGCCACGCACCACCCTTCCTGTCTGCTCTGTGGAAGGATGGACGGCATTCTGCTCTCTTATTAGAGCTCCTCGCCTGTTTTATTGCCAGGCACTTGTGCAGGTGCAGGCCAGGCATAAGGCCTTGCAGAGAGGGGAGTGGGCCAGGGCGACACCAGGCCCTGGCACTGGGCAGGGACAGCTGCAGGCAGGTCTGGGAAGCCACGCTAATGGGCACTTATGCGGGACACCTGCAGAACAGGCTCCCAGACGTGTGCCCCGGGGCTGGAGAGCCACCAATTTCTGAGCCCCAGTCTCCTCATTGGTGACAGCTGATGTGCCGGGTTTGCAGTTTGCAGGACCAGCAGCCTGGTCAGAGAGCTCAGGGCCCACGTCGGCTGTGCAGAGGAGCTGGCAGGCACAGTTCTCCCAGGGGTGTCTTGAGCAGACCCCTCCCCACATGCCTTCGAGAGGGTTAGTGCTGCCCTTTCTTTGGTCTGAGATGGGCACAAAAGCCTTTCAGGGTCACTGATAGGGGTCAAGGGCAAGAGGTGCTCTGCTGTGTCCCTTAGTCAAAGCTTCGAGCCCCTCCAGGGTTCAGCCCCTTTACCTAGCAAAAGATACTGGGAAATCTCCAAGATGACAGCCACTGTCCCCCAAGGCTCTGTGCATGGTTCAGCCTCTTGGATGTTGGGTGTCTACACAGCAGAGGCTGCTCTGGCCCTGAGCGGAGATGTTGACAAGGTGAGCACTGACTATGTT
>NW_007730933.1:22490-23733 GCF_000696425.1 Galeopterus variegatus | reverse complement strand
AGGAGGCTGTGGGCTGCCGGGTGCCTGGGCTGGGCTCCCCCAACAGCTGGGCCACATGCCCGCCGTTCCCCGTGGCAGGTTCATTCTCTCGATGTCGGGGCTGTGGGCACGCCCAGGTGCCGGGCCAGGCTCGGGGGCAGCGGGATTGCCAAGGCCAGGCTCAGTTTTCCCTGTCCTTGCATGCCCAGGGTCTGCGGCCTGCCTGCTGATTTGTGTGTCTTATTAGGTCCCAGGGACTCCTGTGGCCCGAGTGAGCCTCAGGGGTGGGGTCCACCCCACTCTGCAGAGGGACCTTATCCCTGAACCTGGGCCGTGCTGGGGGGTCTCAGCCTGGCTGGGAGAGATCAGGCCACTGTTGCCTCCAGAAAAAAATGAGGAAGGGCCTTCGCTGGGTGTACCCCCTGCCCTTGAACCCACCTGGCCCCTCCTGCACCCCGCACCTCTCTGTTCTGTGAATTAGCCCAGTTTGTGGTGGGGGTGGGGGCTGAATTGTTCTCTCCACTTGGCAACCCGGGGCATGTTTACCAGGACGGGCAGCTCCTAACTCAACAGGGAGGGTTAATCTGGTGATGCGCACACTGGCCCTGGAGGGGTGGGTGGGGATCCATGCAGGGCAGAGCCACTTCGTCCCCCTCACAGGGCCCCATTCAGCTGAGCTTTGGGCTGGAGGAACACGCTCCTTTCTCCTCATCCAGCCTAACTATGTGATGGTGGCTCCACCGTGTGTGTACACATGTGTGTGATGGGAACTCCAGGCATCTTCAGGCAGGAGACCCTTTCACTCGCCACAGTCACAGGATGGAGTGACCCCTGCCCAGGGCCGGGAGCTGGAGCTGACTCCGCAGAGGCAGGTGGGGCAGGTCTGCACCACCTTGGTGCCCACCTCCCCATGCCTCCGAGCCCAGGCCAGGCCTAGGGAGCAGGGCTGATGGGGTTCACCCTTATTTAATCCTGTGTGACTCCTGAGCAGCTGCAGGCCACCCGCACGCCCTCCACACCTCCTCTCCATGGCTCCATGGCAGGGACAGCCCTGCCATGACTAGTGCTCCCTCTGGGGCCTTGGCTTCAGCTGCAAAGCAAAGAGATGCCCAAGGGCATCTCCAGGGTCTGTCTTTGCCCCCAGCTCTGAAATCCTGCCTGCAGTTGCCAATCCATAGCTGATCCTGGGCCTCTCTCGTGTGTCAGGGCTGTTCCATTTGAACTTTGCTGCTTGAGGGACTCCAGTCTCAGGCCATGTCTATGC
>NW_007730933.1:20155-20647 GCF_000696425.1 Galeopterus variegatus | reverse complement strand
GCTTCCCTTTTAAGTTCTGGCTTTATGTCATGCCTTTGCTGCCATAACTCAGAGCGGGCTCGTACAAGTAGCCATGCAGCCCCTTAATGCTTTGCTGCTTAGAAACGTCTTCCACCAAATACTCTGGTTCACAACTCCTAAGTTCCAACTTCCACACAGTCCTAGGGCACGGACACAATGCCGCCAAGTTCTTTGCCAGTTCACAGCAATGGTGATCTTTGCCCCAGTTTCCAATAAACTCCTTATTTCTATCAGAGACCTCCTTCGAATGGTCCTTACTGTCCATATTTCCATAAACGTTCTGCTCACCGTCATTTGAACAGTCTCTAAGACGTTCCAAACATTTCCTCCTCTTTTTTTCTTCTTCTGAGTCTTCCAACTCCTCCAAACTCTGAACACCCAGTTCTGAAGCCATTTCCACATTTTCAAGAGTCTGTTACAAGCAACAGCCCACTCCTGGTACCAATTTTCTGTGGCTATAACAGAATACTT
>NW_007730933.1:16875-17420 GCF_000696425.1 Galeopterus variegatus | reverse complement strand
CAGGCCAAGTGAGGCCAGGGTATCTCTTAGAGGCAGGCCAGCCTGGGGGTTCCCTGGGGGGGCCTTTCTTTCTTTCTCGGGGGCCCAAAGGGAGGTCAGGCCAGGGCCTCCTGCCTGTTAGTGGCAGGGCAGGCCAGGAGGGACATAGGTGGGCTAGAAGAAAGAAGGAAACATAGAAAGAAAGGAGAGAGAGAGAGAGAGGCAGAAACAGACCCCAAAGAAAGAAGGAAGGAAGGAAGGAAGGAAACAGAGAAAGAGCCCCCAAAGAAAAAAATGAAGAAGGATGGATGCAAGGAAGGAAAGAAAGAAAGAAAAGGCAAAAGGAAGGAAGGAAGGAAGGAAGAAAAGAGCCCCCTAGTCCCCCGTGGCCTGGACTGACCTGCTTCTAAGTAGCCCCCTGCTCTGGCCTGGCCTAGCCTGGCCTTCCAGTAAGGGCTCTCCTGGCCTGCTGTCCCCTAGGGCTCCCAAGAAAGAAAAAGAGAAAGAAAGAAAGAGAGAAAGGAAATAAAGAAAGAAAAGAAAGAAAAAGAGAGAAAGAAAGAGAG
>NW_007730933.1:15602-16360 GCF_000696425.1 Galeopterus variegatus | reverse complement strand
AAAGAGCACCCAAATAAATAAAGAAGGAAAAAAGGAAGGAAACAGGGGAGGGGATGGGAGGGTTAAGGGAAGGTTAGGGAAGGTTAAGGGAGGGTTAGGGAAGGTTAGGAAAGGTTAGGGAGGATTAAAGAAAGGTTAGGGAAGGTTAAGGGACGGTTATCAAAGGTTAGTGAAGGTTAGTGAAGAGAGGGAGGGAGTGAGGGAGGAAGAAATAGAAAGAAAGAGCCCCCCTAGGGTCCCCTTGGCCTGGCCTGGTCTTCCTCTAAGAGAGCCCCTGGCCTCACCTGGCCTGCCACTAAGGGCTTCCCTGTCCAGGCCTTTTAATGGCCCCATTGCCACTAAGGGTGGGTCTAGCCAGGCCTGCACCAGAGACCCACTGCCTCAGACCCACCCTGACCTGGCCTGGCCTACCTTAGGCTCTTGCAGGCCTGACCTGGCCTGGCACTATGTGCCTGTCTGGCCAAGCCTGGCCCGGGACTCTTCTGGCTTGGCTCTATGGGCCACCTCTGTCCTGGCCTGCTACGGGCGCCCCTGCCTGGGCTTGCCTTCCACTAAGTGCTCCCATGGCCTGGCCTGACCCTAGGGCCCCTGTGCCCTTGCCTGCCACTGAGGGCTGCCCAGGACAAGCATGCTGACAAGGGACTCCTACCACTAAGGGCCAGGTGGCCTGTCCCGCCCAAGGAACCCATTGACCTGACCTGCCACATGGCCCCCCTTTGCTGGTCTGCCCCTAGTGGACCACTGCCATAAGGGTCACC
>NW_007730933.1:13119-13714 GCF_000696425.1 Galeopterus variegatus | reverse complement strand
CTTCATCTTGGTGTTTTCTCCTTCTTCTTCGTAGTTTCTTTTCCTTTTTTTTTTTTTTTTTGTTTGTTTGTTGTCTGATTTTCATTTTTTCTTTTCTGACCCAACTTCTCTGCCAGCTTCGTCTTCTCATGCTGCCCTGACTGCAGTGCACTGGGGACCTCCACATTCTAATTGGTCTGGATGGAGAGAAACAATCCAGGGCCCCCCTGATGCCACTGGAGACCCACGGCACAGGGAAGGGGGCACAGGGCACTGGCTCACACGTGCCTTCCCAGGTACCATTTCATGTGAGGTCTCCAGCACCCCAGTTTACAGGTGGGGAAACAAAGGCCCAGGGGGCGAGTGTGGAGGCAGGCCAGCAGGGCGGGTGGCACACCAGGCTGATGAAGCCAGTCTACAGCTCAGCCAGCTGCTCCTGGAGCTCATGGGCCTGGAACAGCATGCAGCTGGTTGTGGCATGGTGGCACTGTGTGCCCTCCAGCACCTGCCTGTGCTTCTTGCCTCAGAGCCCAGCAGCTGCTCCAGCTCCAGCAGCCGCTCCTCCTGCTCCTGGTTCAGGTGGCTCAGACCCTCGTTGTCCTTTCCCTGAGCCTGG
>NW_007730933.1:10810-11446 GCF_000696425.1 Galeopterus variegatus | reverse complement strand
CAACGAGAGGACCATGGCATGGGATGGGGGCCTGACGAACCAAGAGGCACACGTGCCAGTCCAGAGAGTGGACATGAATTGCTTGAGGCCACACACGAGTCATTGGCATAGCTGGGGCCAGAGCTTGGCTCTGCACATGTCCAAACCTGTGCATCCCCTTCATCGTGCTCACCTATACCCTCCCACCTCCTACCACATCGACCGTGCTGAGACCCCCAGACCTGCCATCCACCGTCCCCCTCCTGCTTGTCCTCCAAGTGCAGGTGGAGAGGATCTCACTCTTTCTTCAGGTCGCAGTAGGACTGCAAATGCAGAAAGGCGACGTCAGGATTGGGCAGGGAGAAGATGTAGTCAGGGCACACAAACACCGACACCTACAGGAGCCATCCTGCAGTGACATTTCCTCCCCTGAATCACACTTGACATCTTTATCAAGGCATTTCCAAGCCCATGTTCTCAGTTCGTTTTACTAAGAACTCAGTAAGGGTGGAAGAGGCAGGGAAAGAGATCTGATTTACAGCTGCTGACAGAGGCCCAGGGATATTTAGTCATGCTGTCATTGTTATGACTGTCATCACCATCGTTTGACTATGTATTGAGTGCGTCACCAGGCACCATGCTAACAATGCACTGAAT
>NW_007730933.1:9743-10143 GCF_000696425.1 Galeopterus variegatus | reverse complement strand
AGATGAAATAAAGTATTAGAGGTTGACTGCTAAGGTCACTTACAGCTGGGATGTGAACATCTGGGTCTATCTAATTCTCTAAGGCCAATTTTCCCCCGGGGCTGGAGGTGCAAGCGTGAGGGCAGGTGGCTGGACTCACCTTCTCCGCCTCCTTCTGTTGTGCAGAGACAGTGTTCAGACTCCACTGCAGTTCTTTTATCTGCACTTAAGTGAGCAAGTGCAGCTCGCCAGATGTTCACACTCCCCTGGAATGACAGAGGTTAGGATGGAGCCCAAAGGACTCCCCCAAAGGCCTGCCAAGGCATCAGGTTGAGGGAGGAAGGGTGCCCAGATTCACACCTGCTTTCTGCCAGACCCCACGGTGAGTGTCAGCCAGGGCTCTCTCTAACTGTGCCTTTTC
>NW_007730933.1:7786-9005 GCF_000696425.1 Galeopterus variegatus | reverse complement strand
GCCGCGGGTTCGGATCCTATACAGGGATGACTGGTGCGCTCACAGTGCTCAATGGCTGAGCGCGGTGCGGCTGGGCTCTAAAAGGACAGCCACAGAAACCTCTAGAAATGGAGGCTGAGAAAGGAAAGACTACCCTTCTCCCAGCTTGTGATTCACAACGGTGCATGTATTCACCACAAACCATACACTACGGGACTGGAACTGTTCTTAATAGCAGGGCTCCAGGTATGAAAAGGACAGGCAAGATTCCTGTGTCCCTGATGTTTCAAGTGTGCCTAGAAATCTTTCATTCTTAGAGCTGAAAGGTGCCTTTGACACCCTCTAGTTCTATCTCAGGACACTCAGGCCCTGGCAGGAGAGGTGGCTTGTCCAAAACCAAAGACAAAGCAAAGCAGGAACTAAGTCAGGGTGGGAACACAGGACTTCTGACAACGGTCAGCCTAGTGTTTCCAGCAGAGGGGCAGACCAGGGCACATGTGGCGAGGAGTCAAGCAGGGGTGTCTGGAGAAGAGAGAGTGGGCAGACAGGGCAGCAACAGAAAGAGCCATGCCGCATGGTCTGGCGTCTCTCCTGCTGAGAACTAGGCCCCCGAGCACCCCATTCTCCCTTGGCACAGGAACCCCCAGCCTGTCCTTCAGATCCCCAAGGCAAAATTGCAGCCCAGGACTGGTAGTGCGGAAGCAGGGGACCCCACCGGACGCTTACCAATTCCTGGATAATGCTCCTTCGACGTTTGTTTTCTACGTAGCTGGAGCACTGGGCTACTGCCAGATCTAGGCATCTGCTCTGAGGCACATGCAGAGAGGAGAAGGTGGAGGAGGCCTGGGGGGAGAGGTAGAGAGAGTGACCATTAGGGGTTGGTGTGGGGGCTGTCTCAGCTGACAGAGGGGCATGCAGCCCCCACCATGGGATGTTGTCAAGTGGCTGGCCCACAGGGCACTTACCTCCAGCTCCTTCATGTAAATTGATGTCACAGAGGCCTCCCCACCGACGTCACCAAGGCCTCTCCACTGATGTCACAATGGCTTCCCCACTGATGTATGATGTGGGCTAGAAGAGATGAGAACACACATGGAGATGCTCTGTCCCCCTCAATGGCTAAGCCCTCTGCTGTCCTTTCAGCAATCTCTTCACTGTGAAAGGGAAAAGCAGTGACATTCGGGAGACCTATAAGCCCCTATACTCCCATCCTACTTTATAGTTTTTACAAAATATTCTT
>NW_007730933.1:4293-6032 GCF_000696425.1 Galeopterus variegatus | reverse complement strand
ACAGCTCATTGGTGAATGAGAAAGATGAAACGAATGGGGGCATGGCCAGGACACAGGGAAGAATGGAGTCACAATGACAGCTGCGGGTCACTGGTCCCGCCCACCCCAGGGAGAGACAACCCTTGGGGAAATGGGTGGGGCTCTCGCTTGGTGTCCATGCAGCTCCTGTGTAACCCTTCGTGGCAGTTGTCAGAGAATTCAAGGCACCTGGCAGAGCAGAGAGGCCACTGTCCAACCCCAGCCCTGGCCCCTCCTGTGCCAGTTCAACCCCTGACCCGGGGTGTCGAACCCTAGGGCTCAGGAGGTGGGTGAGGAATGGACAGCAGGGGAGAGTTTGTCACTTCACAGTCCCTTTCCAGACTCCTCACAGCTCTTCCCCAGACTTTCTTATCCCAGAAACCACCTCCAAACACCCCATCCAGTCCTCCAGGTGCTTCTTCACTTGCCCCCTTCCCTGAGGGTCCCTTCACTGATCCCGGGAGCGTAGCTGCCCCTTCCCAGCTGGGTCCCATCCAGGTCATTCCTGCTTGCCAGATGTTCCTCCTCTCACACCCCACAGCACCCCCTTTCTCCCAGCATGGACTCTGGGTCCCATCACCCTTTCCCCTTGGATGCCTCAAGACCAAACGGGGGGTGGCGGGGGGGCTAAAACTGTAAAACTCTCAGAAGAACACATAAGTGTAAATCTTCATCATCTTAGAATAGGCAATGGTTTTCTAGGTGTGACATCAAAAGCACAAGCGACGAAAGAAAAAATGGATAAACTGAACATCATCAAAGTTAAAGCTTTTGTAGTTCAAAGAATGCCATAGAGAAAGTGAAAAGAAACATGAAGGAAAGTGAAAAGAAAACCACAGAATTGGAGAAAAATTTTTCATATCTTATATCAGTTTTTGTTTGTTTGTTTGTTTTTTTAAAGATGACCAGTAAGGGGATCTTAACCCTTGGCTTGGTGTCGTCAGCACCACACTCACCCAGTGAGCTAACTGGCCATCCCTATATGGGATCTGAACCCGTGGTCTTGGTGTTATCAGCATCGCACTCTCCCGAGTGAGCCACGGGCCGGCCCAATCTTATATCTTAGAAGAAGCTTGTATCCAGAATATATAAAAAACGATTAGAACTTGATAGTAAAAAATAAACATCCCATTTTTTTAAATTGGCAAAAAATCTGAATACATAGTTTTCTAAAGAAAATATACAAATGACTGATAAGCACATAAAAAGATGTTTGACATCAGTAGACATCAGAGAAATGCAAATCAAATCCACAATGAGATATCACTTCATACCCACTATCATGGCTATAGTCACAAAGATGCATAAAAACAATGTTTAAGGATATGGAGAAATTAAAACCCTCACACATGGCTGGGAAAACTGTACAGTGGTGCAGCCACTTTGGAAATGGCCTGAAAGTTCCTCAAATGATTCAGTGTAGAGTCCCAATATGATCCAGCAATTCCACTTCTAGGTATACGGCAAGAGAAATAAAACTATGCGTCCACACAAAACCTTGAATGTAAAAGGTCATAACAGCATTATTCACAACAGTCCAAAGGTGGAACTAGCCAAGTGTCCATGAACTGATAAATGAATAAACAAAATGTGGGATATCCATGTAAATAAACATTCTTCAGTCATAAAAAGCATTGGGGTACTGACACATGCTACAACTTCACATGAACCTTGAAAACATTATGCTAAGTGAAAGAGGCCAGTCACAAAGGAACTCATAA
>NW_007730933.1:2265-3664 GCF_000696425.1 Galeopterus variegatus | reverse complement strand
TGGGAGGGCGCGGAGGGCGGGGCGGGGGCGGGGCCGGGCCGGCTTCTTTCTCGCCCCCTGAAGGGCAGGTGGGTGGGCACGAGCCCTGAAGCCGTCCCCGCCGTCCCCGCGCCGGCCTGGCTCTGGCCCCTCCGGGCGCCCTGGGCTCCCCCTGCAGCCTCCTGCCCGAGCCCCCAGCCCCGCCTGCACCCTGGGGAGGGGCCTCCGTGTCTCCCTCCGGGCCCCTGCAAAGCGGGCCTGTCTGTCGCTGTGGCAGGAACGAGCTGTCTCTGACCTCCGATGAGGTGACCTGGGGCTTGGCCAGGACTCAGCTGTGGCGTGGGGGTATGACGTGGCACACAGCCCCACTGCCGTGGGCACCGACCCTGTGGTTTTCCTTTGGAGGTGCGCCTGTGACCAGCAGAGATCCCTTGCCCTGGGGAATCCAGTGGATCGTAGTTAGGACACTAGGTAGAGCGGAGCACGAGGAGATCATGCACAGTCGTGCGGTGTGTTCACTGCACAAGGGCCCCGGCAGGGGTCTACTAACGGCACCAGTGCGCATCTCCACAGGAGGCTATGCCCACCCAGGGACAGCACCATTCCCTAACTGTGCCCTAGAGGGACCCATCGTCATTTACGTGCCCAGAGAGTTGTTCCACAGAAGAACACGAGCTGTGGGTCCCATCAGACCAGGCGCTTTCCCCTCAGACGCCTCTCCAGGACTGAACCAGGACTTAGCCGAAGCTGCCCGGGGCCTTCTGACCCCCTGTGAGTATGTTGCTGCCCCCAGCCCTCTCCTGTGGAAGTCGCTGCTGTCCCCAGCCCTTTTCTCCATCCCAACAGCAGCCGACACCCCCACCCCAGCCGTCTTCAGGGACTTCTCCAAGCAGAACGACTCTGCCGAGAACCTGCAGGCCATTTCTCAGTCCCTCCCTCCCTTTCCTCCTGCCCTACAATCTTCACAGAAGAAGTGGCGTCCTGGCTTGTCCCAGGTCACCTCCTCCGCCTCCTGCTGCTCCTTACGTAAATGTAGGTGTTTCTGGCAGCTTCTGCTCTTCTCTCTCCACTGTTCTCTTTCTATAGGCCCCGCAAAGGTCTCACGCTCCTCGTAATACCAAGGTCAAGGGTTCGGTTCCGAGTACCAGCCACAGGCTGCAAAAACAAGGGGGAAAAAAAGGCCTCACCGCCATGCCTTCAACTCAGCCCAGTGCCCACAGCCCTCCCCTCTGTCTCCAGCCTGGCCTTCTTCTGGACGCTCAGAGCTGCCTGCAGAATAGCTTTCCCTTCCCACTTGCCAAGTCTAAAGCCACACCCGGCATCCTCACCAGGACCACGAGCCAGCTCCTCACACCTGCCGCTGGTGCCTCGGGCTCTGGAGGTGGGCTCTGCCTCCCTCCGCTCTAACAGCACCACGAGG
>NW_007730933.1:0-1100 GCF_000696425.1 Galeopterus variegatus | reverse complement strand
CAGGTACTGTTGCAGACACTGTGCATCTGGAGCAAACAAAACAGTCCCTGCCCCTATAGAGATGACCCTCCAGTGGTGGAAGACAGACAACGAAAATAATAATAATAAAATGTGTAACATGTCAGATGGTGAGAAATGAGATAATACATCGGGACAGAGGGTTGGAGGCGTTACAGTGTTAGCGTGGTCAGGGAAGGCCCTTCTGATGAGGCGACATGTGAGCAGAGCTTTAAATGGAGATATCTGGAGGAAGAGCATAACTGTGGGGTGTTTTCTCTTTGGGGCCAGCTGGATGTCTTGGCTGTTGCTGGCCCCCTGGAGCCTTTGCCAGGGCCTGGCAGATGGCACTCGCTTGCTATTCGTTGAGGGTCTGGTTACAAGCCACCGACCTAAGAACAGGAACTGCGTCTGCCTCGGTCTCTCCTTGTATCGCGTGTGGACAGCTCATCCAGCATACATGTCCTGAAGATGAGCTGTGCACCAGGCACTGGCNCGCTATATAGGGCTGGCCTGTGGCTCACTTGGAGAGTGTGGTGCTGAAGACACCAAGGCCATGGGCTCGGATCCCTATATAGGGCTGGCCTGTGGCTCACTTGGAGAGTGTGGTGCTGATGACAACAAGGCCACGGGTTTGGATCTCTATATAGGGCTGGCCCGTGGCTCACTTGGAGAGTGTGGTGCTGACAACACCAGGTCAAGGGTTAAGATCCCCTTACCGGTCATCTTTTGACCACACCAGGCTCGGCTAGAAGTCCAATGCGCTATCCATTTCGCCACAGAGCCGGCTTACCGGTCATCTTTTGAAAACAAAAACAAAAGCAAAAACAACACATGTGCCTTCAGCTTCTCCTCAGGATATAGATGTTGCAACAGCCCAATGCCCAGCACATGACCAGGAAAAAGCCAGAAAAAGCATAAAAATCCTATATTGGAGGCATAACAGTGTTGTGGAAATGACAATGAGATGACCTTGAATGTCACAGCGGGGTGCGTCCCTGGAGGCCCTGCGTTGGCAGCTGCGCAGAGGCCACCCGTTGTCCAGCGTCGCTAACCGCTGCATCTGCCAGATTCAAATTGAGACGGAGATTCGAATTCTGGCG
>NW_007730932.1:153564-175443 GCF_000696425.1 Galeopterus variegatus | reverse complement strand
CATAATAATAATATACAGTGTATATTGACAAAATAAAAATTTAACAAAAAAAAAAAAAAAAGAATGGCTACTATCAAAAAGACAAAAAATATCAAATGCTAGTGAGGATGTAGAGACAAGGGAACTCATACACTGTGGGTAGGAATATGAATTAGTTCAGCCATTATGGAAAACAGTATGAAGGTTTCTCAAAAAACTGAAAATAGAACTACGACATGATCCAGCACTTCCACTGCTGATATTTCATCCAAAGAAAAGAAAATTAGCATGCTGAACACTTATCTGCACTCCATGTTTATTGCAGCACTATTTACAATAGCCAAGGTATGAAATGAGCCTAGGTGTCCATCAACAGATGAAATGAATAAAGAAAATGTGATATATGTACACAATTAAATACTACCCAGCCATAGGCATGAATGAAATCCTGTCATTTGCATCAACATGGATAAGCCTGGAAGACATTATGTTAAGTGAAATAAGTCAGGCACCAAAAGATAAATATCACATGTTCTCACTCATATGTGGGAGCTAAAATATTTGCTGAGCTCATAGAAGTAGAGGGTAGAATTGTGGTTACTAGAGGCTCAGATGTGTAGGGAGAAGGGGTGCAGATAAGGAGAGGTTTGTTATCTAATACAAAATTACAGCTGGATAAGAAAAAATAAGTTCTAGTGCTAGTGGTCTACTGTAGTGCCAGCTGTCTATAATTAACAATAATTTATAGTATGTGTTCAAATGGCTGGAGGAGAGAAGCTCAAATGCTCTCATCACAAAGAAACGATAAATGTTTATGGTAATGAATATGTTAATTACCATAATTTGATCCCCACACATTGTATATATTTATTGAAGTATAACTCTGTATTGCATAAATATGTACACTTATTACATATCAATTACAGAAAATGATTTTTAAAAGAAAGGTGGCATTGACATAAAGTGATGTTTTAAATATGAAAATATATGTTTTTATTGCAAGCTAGATCTTGTTTGGATCCTCAGAAAAGAATAAGAAACTATGCACTCAGCATAGGAATCCAGGTTGGATATTATAAATTCAGAATTTGTTGGCATATAAAACCATAAGACTGGATGAGGTCATTTAAAGTGAAAGTAAATAGAATAGGGAAGACATCATAAATCTAACGACTCTCCAAAACTTAGAAATTAAGGAGATGAGAAGGAATCAGGGAAAGATACTAACAGAGACAGGAGGAAAACTGAAAGAATGCTCTATGCTAGGAATCCAGTGAAAATAATATCAAGAAAGAGAGCGATCAACTGTGTGTAATGCGGATGCTGGTCAAGTGAGTGGGTGACCCCGGGGGTTAGCAATGTGGTTATCACAGATGATATTGGCGGGACAGAGCTGCATGAGTGTTTGTGGTGAACAGGTGACTGGAATGCGTTTAAGAGAGAATAAGATTTATAAAATAGGTGANTTTGTGGTGAACAGGTGACTGGAATGCGTTTAAGAGAGAATAAGATTTATAAAATAGGTGACAGCATGTAAAGACCAACTATTAAAAAAAAATTTTTTTAAAAAGAACGTTGCTGTATTAAATGAGGCGAAAAGGGACAATAGTTGGAGGAAAATATAGTCAAGTGTCTTGTTTTGCTTTTCCAGAGAAATAATGCCACATGTCATGTTAGTGTGCTAAGTAGTATAATCTTGTAGAAGTAACCAAAAATGACGTGTAGGACAAAGACAAGAAAACAATTACAGAAGTGCTTTCCTGTAGACAGGATGAGACCCAGTGTTCAAGTGGATGGACTCATTTAGCTAGGAGTGTGGGCCTTATTGTCATACACACAGAAGGGAATATAGGTACATTTATGCCCAGATCAGGAGGAATAGGGAGATGTAATGCGAGGCTTTTCGAAGGTAAACCATATCAAGGGATATTAAGAAGGTGTAGCGGAATAATTATCCGGTAATTCTTTATAATATCAGGTATCCCTTTAAAAACTTCGTTTGATTAATTAAGGTAATCAACTTTCCTTCATTTTCTTCTCTCTAAATATCTAAGGAGGCCAAATGAAAAGTCTAATGTAAAAATGTATCAGGGGAGATAATTAGTAACACAAAGGCCTACTTACAGAGTCTTAAAAAAATGCCTATAGAAAAAAACAGAAATTAGCTATGAGAAAAAGGTACACAGAGAGAAGTAGGAGAATCAGAAAGCCAAAGTCCATATGTTTTGGATGAAGCCCTTCCTGATATGCATTGGGACGCATTACAGCAATAGATAAGAAAGAATATATATGTTCTTAAACAATGTATATGTTATACACACACACACACACACACACATACATACATACACACATATCTATATTGTTTTCTTTCTTAGGAAAACATATTTTATTATTTAATTAAGCTAATGAATATCGGACCCATCTAACAAACAAAATAGAAGGCATGGTAAATGCTTATAAAATAAAGTATTTAAAGAATACTACTATCTTATATCAAAATAAATGGCTTTTGGTTGTGATTTGCTTTTCTTTGGCTCTTCCTGCTTGGCAAAGATTTACTAGCTCCAGAAAATGAGTTCAGGAATATTATTCTTTTGTTGTGGTCTTGTTTTAAATATTAAATTATTATCAGTTGTTGGTATAATTTACATGTAAAATTATTTGATACTTTTGTGTTTATGTGTATATTTGTGTTTATTTTTAATAACTGATTTAATATTTGAATGCTTAAGAAGTCTACTCATTACAATGTTTTTTGTGTGTTTTGAGAATGTACATTTTTCCAGGAAATTGTTTAGAAATGTGTTCACAGTCGTCTTATTTTAAATTTTTTAATGTATCTGTATTTTTATGGAGTAATGATTTTTATATGTGCATCTTTCACAATTTTTGATCAAACATAGTAGAAATTTTCCTGTTTTATTATTAATTCCATAAAGCTTTTGGTATGCTTTTGGACAATCACAATTGTTCATCTGTCATTTATTTTATTATTCTTTAGCCTTTTCTATATTATTGCTTTTCCTGTCATTTCTTTTTTCGCTTATTATGTTTTTTGATTTCCAATTTACTAAATGGTTAGTTTGTAATTTTTTTCTTCTGTATTATAAACAGGTATTTATATCAAAAGGAAAAATATTTGAACTGAATCTCTGTGTCTTTTAAAAATTTTTATTTGCATATTCATTATTACAAATCATAATTTTTCTTTACGCGCCTTACCTGACCTATCTTTCCCTCCCCCACATCTCTAGTATCCTTAGGTTTGTTCTCTTCTTCTGAAAGTTGAATGTATAAATGTGATCCTTTCTTTCTTTACTTCCTTCCTTCCTGCCTACCTTCCCTCCCTACCTCTCTTTCTTTCCTTCTTTCTTAGCACACAGTCATGAGTGAGGACATGTGGTATTTCTCTTTCTGTGTCTGGCTTATTTCACTTAATGTAATTTTCTCCAGGCTCATCCATGCTGCTGAAAATAGCAGAACTTCATTCCTTTTCATAGCCGAGTAACATTCTATTATGTGTAATCCATTCATCCATCGATGGACATTTAAGTTGGTTCCATATTTTGAGTTGTGATGAACATGGCAGTGCAGGTATCCCTTTGACATGATGATTTTCATTCCGTTGAATAGATACCCAGTAGTGGGATTGCTGGATCATATGGTAGTTCTATCTATAGCTGTTTGAGAAACCTCCATACTGTTTTACATAATGTCTGTGCTAATTTGCAGTCCCACAAAGAGTGCAGAAGAGTTCCCCTTTCTCCACATCCTCACCAGCATTCGTTATTCTCAGTCTTTTTGAGAATGGCCAGTCTAACTGGGGTGAGATGATATCTCAATGTGGATTTGATTTGCATTTCCCTGATAATTAGTAGTGTTGAGCATTTTTTCATGTACCTGTTGGCCATTTGTATGTCTTCCTTTGAAAAGTATCTATTCATCTCCTTTGCCCAATTTTAATTGTATTGTTTTGTTTTGTTTTTTCTGTATAGTTATTTGGGTTCCTTATATATTCTGGATATTAGTCCCTTATCGAATGCATAGTTTACAAATATTTGCCCCCATTTCATAGGTTGTCTTTCTGCTCTGTTGTTTCCTTTACTTTGCAGAAGCTTTATAGTTTGATATAATCTCATTTTACTTTTTCTTTTGCTGTTTGTGCTTTTGGGGTGTTATTCATAGTCTTTGCCCAGTTCTACTTCCTGAAATGTTTCCCTTAAGTTTTCCTTTAGTAATTTTATGGTTTGGGCCTTATATTTAAGTCTTTAATCCATTTTGAGTTGATTTTGGTATAAAGTGAGAGGTACAGTCCAGTTTCATTCATCTGCAATATAGATGTCCAATTTTCCCAGTACCATTTCTTGAGGAAGGAGTCTTTCCCCCAATGTATGTTCTGTTGCCTTTGTCAAAGATCAGTTGGCTACAAGTATGTGGGTTGATTCCCAGTTTTTTATTTTGTTCTATTGGTCTGTGTGTCTCTTTTTATGCCAGTACCATGCTGTTTTGATTATAATATCTTTGTAATATAATTTGAAGTCAGGTAGTGTTAAGCCTACAGTTTTATTTATTTTGGCTCAGGATTGCTTTGTTTATTCATGGTCTTTTGTTGTTCCATATGAATGTTAGGATTGCTTTTTCCATTTCTGTGAAGAATGTCATTGGTATTTTGATGTGTATTGCATTGAATCTGTAGATTGTTTTGGGCAGAATGGGCAATTCCACAACATTAATTCTTCCAATACAAGAGCTTGGTATGACTTTCCACCTTTTTGTGTCCTCTTTAATTTCTTTCAATAGTGTTTTGTGGTTCTGATTGTAGTTCACCTCCTTGGTTAAATTGATACCTAGATATTTTATGTTTTTGGTGACTCTTATAAATGGGCTTGCTTTTTTGATTTCTTTTTTGCTAGTTCATTATTGGACTATAAAGATGCTACTGAATTTTTGGTATTGGATTTTGTGTCCTGCAGCATTAGTGAAATTGTTAATCAGGTCTAAGAGTTTTCTGATAGAGTCTTTTGGCTTTCACAGTGTGTTTTTTGTTTGTTTATTTGTTTTTTTTTTGAGTGGCAAGCTATTTTTAATTTCCATGTGGAAATTTAAGGGACCTGCAATAGCCCAAACAAATTCAATAAGAAACACAAAATAGGACACTACTTGCTTTCAAGATTTACTGTAAAGCTACATTAATCAAAACAGTGTACTATTGACATAAGGATAGACAGACAAACAAAACAGACTATGAAGTCCAGAAATAGACCTGCAGATAGATGGACTGTGCATATATTTGTCCAATCTATGGCAAAAATGCAAAGACAGTTCAGTGGAGAACTATTAGGTTTTTCAACAAATGTACCGATATGTAAGAAAATAAATGACCTTCTATCATATAAAAAATAACTAAAAACGGATTATAGACATAAATGTAAAGCCTATTTGAAAGAAAACACAAACTAGTCACAAAGGGGGCATGAAGAAAAAGGGCTGAGAAGTAAGGGAAGGTGGAAGGCTGTAGTTGTACCTGCTCCACTAATTTGATGTATTTTGTTTTAGGGCAGCTTCTGCTTTCAAGAGTGACAAAAAGCCAGAGATAAAGACATTGGTAATGTAGTAACTTTTATTTTTTTGAGGCAGTACTTGCCAAATCTGTTATTTGTATACCATCTTCAAAATTTGTCATAGCTCTAGTCTTTATTATCTGTATTTTTCTTAATTAAATCTCATCTTAAACTTACTTTCAAAGGAATTATTTCACTTTCAAATGGAAAATCAGCATTCCTTGTAACAAATAATAGGTAAGCCCCAAAAGCAATTGAAGAAAACAATGTTATCCTATTGAACTACACTTTTACTTGATATTTAATTTTTTTATTTACTACATACAATAGGCCTTATTATTAACTGTAAACTAGGAAAAGGTGTAAATCTGCCATATTCAGGGTCATCTATTTAGAAGGACAGATCAATGACCCAAATCCTTGGCGGGAGCGCCGCTGCGCTCCCAAGCGGCGCACTGTAGCAGTGCGCCACCGGGCCGGTCCATTTCCTTAATTTTCTAGTGGTCTGGAAATACTACTGTTTGGTAAAGTTTTTATGATTTCTGTATTATTCTATACGTTGATGAATTATTTCTCAACCATTTTTTTCATGTCCCTTCTTGTTATCAACTCATTAATAATCAACTTTAACTTATCATTCAAGTAATATATACATGAGAATAAGTGCACATATCATAAATACATATACATTGGTGAATTTTCCTAAATGGAACATACCTGGATAACAGACACCCAGGCTGCGAAGCCAAATATTACCAATAACACAATAATCTCCCTGATACTCCTCTCTAGTCATTACCTTCTCTTCCTCCCTGAAGATAACCATTCCCTAAATTCTAACAGCATTGACTTGTTTTGGAAGTTTTTGTACTTAAATTAATGAAATATAACAATATATACTATTTGGTGTTTGGATGCTTTGGTGCAACAATACGTTTGTGAGATTCTCCCATGTTCTTTTTCTGGAAGCATTATTATGTGACTATAACACAATTAATTTATGGATTTTAATGTTAATGAACATACATGCAGTTTCCAGTTTGAACTATTACCATGACTGTTTCTACAAACATTCTAGCACATGTGTTTTTGGTAAAATTATGTACTAAATTCTGTTGGGCATACACGTAGGAATGCACTTACTAGTATTAAGTACATTCTCAGTTTTAACAGGTACTGCCGGGCCGGCCCGGTGGCGCACTGGATAGTGCGCTGCTTGGGAAGCGCGGCGGCGCTCCCGTCCGAGGGTTCGGATCCCACATACAGACCGGCTCCCGCTCACTGGCTGAGCGAGGTGTGGGAGCAACGCTGAGGCTTGCGATCCCGTTGCCGGTCCCCGGTCCGGTACGGGGGCAACACTGAGGGTTGCGATCCGTTGCCGGACACGGAAAAAAGACAAAAAGACAAAAAAAAAAAAAAAAAAAAAGGTACTGCCAAACAGTGCTCCCAAGATTTTCTGTCAATTTAAACTCTTATCAGCAGTCTATGAAAATACATTACTTTCTGTCTATTTTTTGGTATAATCATTGTAGACTGTATTTAGTGGTACCAGCCTTAATTTAATGTTTTTCTAATATAGTCATGTATCAATTAATGATGCGGATTCATTCTGAGAAATGTATCATTAGGCGATTTCATCGCTCTGCAAACATTACAGAGTGTACTTATGCAAACCTAGATGGTGTAGCCTACTACACACCTAAGCTACATAGTGTTGCCATTATGGGACCATCGTTGCATATGTGGTCTATTGTTGATTGAAACATCATTTTGGGTGCATAACTGCAACTAAAAAGTTGGGCCACTTTCCATGTGTTATTGGCCAAACATATATATTATTGTGTGAAATATCTTTCCAAGCTTTTTTCTAATGTTCTGCTGTATCTTCTGAATTATTCTTATCAATTTATAATAATCCTCTTTATATATTCTGGTCTTTATTTGTATTCTTTTTATATGTTCTGGATATGAGTCCTAAATTATATATATATATAAAGGTTACTTTAAAAAGTTCATGAAAAAATGGAATTAAAAGATAATATGAATCTTTCTATGAACTTTGTCAAAAATGCTCATACACAGTACATATCTTCTGCTACTTTGTGTGCTGCTTTATTACTTCCCTGGTTGTATCTTTTAACAAATAAAACACTTAATTTTCTGGTTTTGCTTTGTGTTGTGAATAGCGCTTTTTGTGTTCTGCTTAAGAAATTTGTGCCGCCTCCAAAGTTGGGAATATGATTTCCTATGTTTTTCTGTAAAAGCTTTATTGTTTTGCTATTCACATTTAGATCTACTATCTATCTAGGATTGATGTTTAATTGTGGTGTAAGGTAGGGCCAAGTCGCGATTTTTCCAAATTGATAGTTAATGACAATAAAATTTATGGAAAAGGTCAAATTTTCTCTATTGAACTGCAGTGTCACATGTCATAAGTCAAGTTATCCCTAAGTTTGAATCTTTTTCTAGACTCCATTTTGTTCCATTGAACAGTTTTATCTATCCTGTGCTTATAACACATTGCCTTAATTAGTAGGTTAATAATATTTTTTATATCTGGTAATTTAAGTTCCTTAGATTTGTTTTTTCTTCCAATTGTTTTGACCATTCTTAGTCCTCTATGATTCCATATGTATTCTAGGATCCGCTTGGCAAATTCTGGAAAATGAACTTTAAGACATTATTAACAATTTCATAATTTTGAACATTCCAAAAAGTAATTATGACACATCTGTTTCTATTGGTCCAATTTCATTTATGTTATACTATTCCATTGTTCTCAATGCAGAAGTCTCATATTTCTTCTTTTACTTATTCCTATGTGGTTGCTTATGAATGCTATTACAAATTTTATTATTTTTAAAATCTTATTTCTGTTCGTTAGTTGTTGATAAATAGAAATGTAATTGAGTTTTGCATATATATATATATATATATATATATATATTACATGTATATATATATATATATGTTTTTGTGTACTGTATCCAGTGACCTTTCTAAATTTGTTATATTTCAGCTTTGCTTTCACCAGAGTCCGGAGTATTATCAAATGTTCTATTAATATTTGTTGATTTAAATTTACATGCAGTGCTACTTAGCTTCACTACAGAGTCTGGAGTATTATCAAATGTTCTATTAATATTTGTTGATTTAAATTTACATGCAGTGCTACTTAGCTGCCATATTGTAAGTGGACGTGTTGGAGGGCCTCTAGGTATCTAATTGTGCTTATAATGGGTAAGATAAAATTTTGCTCTCATGTTACTGACTCGAGGAGAAATATTCTAAAGTGGCCTAAGCTTTTGTTGATATTAGCTGTACAGAGCCCTATAACTCTATTTATTCAGAAGAACAAACAGGCCACGTTATCCCAGAAGTCACTAAAAGCTGCCTAGCAGACCTCTAGCTCGCCCAATTCATTCTTGCTAGGTTCTGACGAAATTTTTGATTTTGTTTTCTCCTCTTCCCTAAATGCTTACTTTTGATGAAGCGGTAGAAATCAACCTCAATTTCTTCCAAGTTGGTGTCGGCCCATTTTCTTTAACAACTAACAAACACACAAGAACTCACCATAAGACTAAGGCAATATTTCTCCCTGATTATTTCTATTTCTATTTCTTTGTTTAGTCTAAGAATAATCCCCTTAACACATAAAATACGTAATTTGCTTATTCATTTCTATTCCACATACTTCCTCTTATGAAATAACTTACACTTCAAAAGGAAATGTGTTTTATATTTCATAGCAAAAATGGGATAATTAATTGTGTGAAAAGAATCATCAATTTGAATATCAATTAAATAAAAGTAATTATTATGTATTTCTTGGGGGAAAAAAACCCTGTAACTTCTAGAGGATTTTTTCAGGAATAGATTATAAATTTTTTATTAAAGTTATATGTATAATTAAAGAAAGGTCATTGTGACTTTCAGAGGGAAAGAAACACATAAAGTCATGGGATATAATTGTTTACTGCTTTCAAATTTAAGTTTGTTAAGACCAGCTTCACTTTTAACCAAAGAACCTTGTCCAAATATAATTACTTTGAATTTGAAATCCCATTAAATATAAGAAGAAAGGAGAATTAATGAAACTCTAGTTCAAAAACTTGGCTACACTTCACTAATTCTCTGTTGATATCTCATTATTTTCTGCTGGTGAAACAAGGACAGATTAAATCCCATCCTATTTGTGCACTAAGCCTGTAGAATGCATTGTATAGATCCTTTCTGCAAAGCACAAAATCCTTGTCTTCTATTTAAATATGAGAAGATGAAGTTTTAATGATTTGAATGTATTTTGATGAAAATATAAAATGCAAAGTCATTTCAGTCAGCTTTTGGTGCATTTTAAAATACAGCAAAATCATTTCAGTCAGCTTTTGGTGCATTTTAAAATACATTTTAATTATAAACTTATAGAAAGGAGCAGTTTTAATTTTAATAACCTTCACTCGGATGGACAAAATGTGTTTTGAAACTTTAATTTAATATGTCTTATCTTTCTCCTGCAAAGTCATTTCAGTCAGCTTTTGGTGCATTTTAAAATACATTTTAATTATAAACTTATAGAAAGGAGCAGTTTTAATTTTAATACCCTTCACTCGGATGGACAAAATGTGTTTTGAAACTTTAATTTAATATGTCTTATCTTTCTCCTATTGTAGTTTTCTAATTATGTATACTATGCTCCATAAGATATAAATAAACACTCACCTTTTGCTTCAACCTGGCAGCACCCAACACACATACACACACATACACACACACTCCAGTGTTTTTGGTTTTGTTTGTTTGTTTCTTTGTTTGTTCTACCCTTTTATACCTTTTAGAGGCTGACAGATTTGAAAGCCCTGTTTTTCAATTTCAAGAGCAAAACAGTTTAGGGAAAAAAGACTCATCAAGAACAAAAGCCTAAAAGTAGGAGTCATAAACTTATAAACATTAGATTAAAGAAATACATAAAGTTCCTGTTTTCCCACAAAACGAAAACATAAAGATCATTTTGGGGATGGAAAAAGGAGATTCAAATCTTGGCAACAAGAGCTAGAAGACTGGTGTTGTTTTGAAGAAAGGATCCCATATCCTTACTCTTCTAGTTTCAAATCCTAAAGGGGTATGGTGAGGTTGTGTGATAGAACATCAAATTATTTTAAACAGACCCCCAAACTAGAGGAGGCTTAAGACTCTCTTTCCTGGAGACTCCGTCATCTGTGAAGGCTACAAATCTCTTACAGAAGCCCACATCCAGCAAGGCCCAGAACCACAGATGACTTGGAGCCAGGCTGCTATAGAGTCTTGAAGCCCGATGTGGAGACACAGCCTA
Organism: Galeopterus variegatus; assembly: GCF_000696425.1. NCBI lineage: Eukaryota > Metazoa > Chordata > Mammalia > Dermoptera > Cynocephalidae > Galeopterus > Galeopterus variegatus. The sequence goes on along the minus strand of NW_007730932.1, from coordinate 164,571 downwards.
GAATTCCTGAGCCACCCAGAGGGCACATCAATCTCAGAAAGGGTGGCAAACTTTCAGTGTCCTACATCTAGATAAGGAGACTTCAGAGAGGAAATAGCTACTGATTGGAAGCTGTAGAAAGACAGCCAACATTAGCCATAGATTCCAGCACAAACAGGACGGGCCAGAGGAACCAAGTTCCTTTGCAATAAGTATCATGAAGACAAAAGACTATCCGAAACCAGAAAGCCTCCTGAGTAGAACCTGGATGACATAAAAATTTTCCTTATCCTTAAACTTAAATTGCTGTGAAGGACAGAGAAAGAAGGAGAGAGCTGAAGTTATGAATTTGACTATTGGCCCAAGGAGACTACGTTTAAATCCATATATAAATAAGGAAACTAAAATTAGCAAGGTAATCGAGACTGATAAATAAATATATTAATTTACAGGGAGATAACTGAAGGAACTTTTTAAAAAAAAAATCAATAGACTTTTTTTTAGAGCAGTTTTAGATTTACAGAGAAATTGCACAGAAAGTATACAATTCACATACCCCTTCCTGCCACACACAGTTTTTATAATTAACATCTTGCATTAGTGTAGTGTATTTGTTATGACTGAACCAATATTGATAGATTTTACTAACTAATGTTCATAGTTTACAACACTCTTTGTGTTGGATTTATGGGTTTTGATAAATGCAAAATGTCATGCATCTGCAATTACAGTATCATACACAATAGTTTCACTTGCTCTGAAAATGTCCTGCACTGCATCTATTTATCCCCCCTCATTTAAAAACCATTGATATTTAATTGTCTCTAGAGTTTGCCTTTTCCACAATGTCATATTATTGCAATGATATAGTATGCAGCTTTTTCAGACTGAATTCGTTCACTTAGCAATATGCATTTAAGTTTAAGGCATTAAAAAAAATCTTTTCCATGTAAAGTTGATTTTGCTAAAAAGGGGACTTCAAAAAATTCATGGAAAGATTCATATTATCTTTTAATTAAATTTTTTGACAAACTTTTTGAGTAATCTCTACCTAGCTTTTTAGAGTACTTGAATGACGATGTCGTCAGAGGAAAGTACAGGCTGAGAATAGGGTAGATCATAATGTTTACATATTATATATTTATTAAATATGTGTTATATACCTGTCTATAAAATATGTAAATAAATAAATATAAATGTGTATGTGTGTATATATATAAATTGATGTAGTTCTAATATACACCTTTGAAAAAATGGTCATCTTTCAGTCAGATTGTAGGACTGTAACTGATGCATCAATTATAGAGCTAAACACAATGAAGCCCGGGAGATTACATGCTTTATCCAAGTTTACATAGTTAGTAAATGCAGAGATAGACATGAGAGGAGACTGAGATTCATATCACTAATTCCAGTAACTTTTCCGAATTTTCTTGGTTTAAACCATACCTGTACTATTTCAGTAGATTTTGGTTGGAGAAAATGTTACAGAGGCCATAACTCTCATCTGTATACTCAATTTATTAGGCTTTGATAGTTTCAGACACGCTTAAAAGATTATCAATATTTCTTCTGTTGTCAAGCCAAGGTCAGCAGAATTGACATGTGGGTCATGGGTGATTAAACTCCAGTTGTTGATGGAGTCTTTAGGACAGTCTTAATGGTGGAGCAGATCTCAAACACCAGAGCCCTCTGTATCCTGCCTTTATGACTTCTAGGAGGCAGCCACGTGTTCCACATTGCTGAAGAATAATTTTCCAGTTTAAAATGTTTGTTTTCTTTCTTACTTCCAATTGCTATCATTGTAATCATTTTCTATATAAACATACAAATAGTAAGAAAAAAAGATGTTATAGACAAACATGCTAAAGAAATGTAGCCATCGATATAAGTTGAATCCCCCCTTATATTGCTCAGTTTCTTCATTTAGAGGATTTGATTATATTGTTGATATAAAATGTTTTTGATTATTTTAGATTTTGCTTCACTGTGTAGCCTACTGTCGCCACTTTTTTCTTCTTCCTTTTCTGTCTCCCCACTTCTATAGCTAATCACCAACTCTGCATATCTGCACGTCTGACTTTTCTTTTTCTCTAGTGTGCATGGTTTGTTTCCTCTTTGCAACGAACTGCCTCTTCAATCTAGAATACTTCACCCATCTCACAGTTCTTTTCATTCAACTTAGTTATATAAATTGCGTTCCTGCTCTGTACGAAGATCTGTTCTTCTTGCTGAAATTACAAAGATAAGAAAAATCAGTAAAACATGTTGGTCCTTTAGTAATTTATTTGGTGGGAAAAATACAATATATATATATGTGTGTGTGTATGTGTGTGTGTATATATATATATATATATATAGAGAGAGAGAGAGAGAGAGAGAGAGAGAGAGAGAGAGAGAGAGAGAGAGAATAGGACAATAAAAACAGACAAAGAGAGGAAGTAAAATAGTTGTACAATTTATTGGAAGGTGATAAGTGCTATGGAGGAAAACAAATTGGGAAGGGAGATAGAAGTTCCAGCTGGGTTGGGGAAACTCGGTGCAATTTTAAATAGAATATCGGGGAAAGACTTTGGTGTGCAGTTAACATTTGAGAACTAAATCACATGAGGGAGTGAGTTGTAAGAACACTTGGGAGACACTGTTATAGGTGAAGAAAGATTGAGTGTAAAATTCCTACAGCTGAAAAATGCCTGTACTGTTAAAAACCACAAGCAGGACAACCGAACACTGACAGAGTAAGCCAAGAGGAAAAGTAGTAGAAGAAAAAAGGCAGAATGGTAACTGGGGGCTAAATCATAATGGTCTTTGTAGGAAATTTTAAACACTCTGACTTATTTTGAATAAGATTAAGAACTATTGGAAAGATTGGCTGACAGAGTAAGCCAAGAGGAAAAGTAGTAGAAGAAAAAAGGCAGAATGGTAACTGGGGGCTAAATCATAATGGTCTTCGTAGGAAATTTTAAACACTCTGACTTATTTTGAATAAGATTAAGAACTATTGGAAAGATTGGAGCAGAGGAGTGATATGATTCGATGTACCAGGGTACTTCAAAAGTTTGTGGAAAAATCCTTCCACAAACTTTTTGAAGACCTCTCTTATATCTTTAAAGAGACATTCTGGCTGCTGAAGTGATAATAGACATTAGGAGGAGGCCAAAGCAGTCATCATGGGGTCAGCTCAGTTAGAGGTAATTGCTATAATCCAGTCAAACATTAAGCTAGCTTGAAGCAGGTAAATATCAGGGAGGTGTGAGAAGTCGCAATTACGTATAAATTTTGAATATAAGGATATGTTGATATCAGCACCATCCTTACCCTAATAAGCTCTCCACTCCGGAGCAGGGCTGAAAGCCGGGTAGCTGCAGTGTCATGATTCCGTTGTCAGCTGGGTTGCTGTCTAGAAGATTTTGTCATTAACATGCATTCATACAAGGTTTGGAAAGCAGCAAAGAAGAAGACCTAAGCTATTATTTCTCTCCAACACCACCAAGTGCATTTGTGGGTAAATATCACATGTGAGATTTGCACGTGCTCTCGGTGTAGTCATTCTGGGTGTAAATACTTGTTTTACAGGCAGCTGAGATCACAGGAATTGGCCTCTTTGCAATTTCTGCATTCCTGGATTTTATGATATCTGGCAGTACATTTTTGTTGGTGCTTGTGCTGGCCTTTTCTTGTTCATTTTTTATTCTTTTGTGTGATTTTATTTCCCCAGCGTGTTCAGTAGACGACAAGTAGTTTCATGTGCTGTGCACATACTATTAATGCTTGCCAGCAAAGACATGAGAGATAGAACATTGGAGAGTTAGCACTGGCCACATGGTAAAGAGCATCTCAATATTATGCTACGGACTTTAAATCTATTTCTAAAGGATAGATTTCAAGCAATGAAAGGGCAAGATCATGTTTAACTTATAAAACATGAAATTTGGCAACAGTGTGGAGGATAGACTGAAAATAAATAATAGTTCAAGGATGATCATCATAATCCTGGTGAGGAATGAGAAAATGAACTAAGACACTGTCATTACTATTCAGTAAGGTAGGAAAACTAGGAGGAGCACCAAATTTATTGTTGCAGACAAGAGTTTTGTTTTCACACCATTGACACTGTGTGAAACATAAAGCTGTGTAGTGATAGAGAATGCAGACTTTGGAATCAGAAGGCTGGGTGCAAATTCTTGTCCATTACTTCTTGGATACAAACCCACGGGTGATCTAGTTAATACCTGTTTGGCCCAGTAGGTGCTTTGTGTGTGTGCCATGAGGATTCAGTGAAATAATGCATGGAAAATAATTTGTACAGTGCCTGGAACATATTCTATACATGTTAACTGTTACTGATATGAAGGTGAAATATGTGGTCTGAGGATCTGCAAGGTCCATAGAGCAAGCAGTCTCCTCTTAGCCTAGCCAAGAACATTTGATTTCCAGTGTACAGGATCTTAAATATTGTGAAGATGTAGCATCAAGTCATCATTTTGAATCATCTGGCTTTGGCTTAGTAGTTCAATAAATCAACTGGAATCCTGAAATTCTTAATTTATACTATGTAATTTTCAAATAAATCTTAACAAACGTCCACTGATGTATATCCACCCACCTTTCTATTAGGAAATTATGCTACATTTTGTTGTATTTTCATAGTATGAATATAATTAATTTCTTAATCTTGCTTTTGTGACTCTTGTGGTGCTTATGCCTATAAAAGTAAGATCATTATGCAATCATATGGACATTTTAATCTGTAGCCTCTGTTTTCCATATACTGCTCCAAGTAAAAATATAAAAACAATATTTGTGCAAATTATAGATGTAGAGTTAAAATTACTGTGCAAAAAATCTGTACATTCTATTTTCTCTTAGTTCTTTCTAAATCTTTGATCATGAAAACATCATGGTCAAATAACATAGGAATTGTCAAAGACTGTTTTTTAATAATCAGTCTTTGTATGATCTTTTACTAATTTCCCTAAAGCATTTCTAAATTAAGTTTCCTATATTGCCTTCATAATTATGAGCAGAATTTGAATTTTTTAATTTCTTTTAATACCTTCTCTATTTTAATCTGATATATCATTCTTTGAGGTCTGTAATCACCCAGAGCTACTTAAAAGTAAAGCAGTATGGTGACACACATCTAATAATGAGAGATTACAGTAGCTTAAAATAGATTGAGTAAAGTTATGTTTCAAAAATCAAATTGATAGTGTATCTATGCATGCTCAATTGGAAAATATAAAGAAAAACAGAATTTAGAGTCTGATACAACTAGTCTATTTCTTTGAAGTAACCCAACTTTACTAAGACCATGTTAAATGTCTTCAATACAAAAATACAGATTATTCTAGTTTTCCTGATTTGAGCATCACATATTGCACACAGGTATTGCATTTAATGCTGTATCTCACAGATATGTACAATGTTTCAATTAAAAAAATAAATTAAATTTATGAAAGTATACAGAGAAAAAGTAAGACCCATAACTACATTAGATAAGAAAAATTCTATTTAGTTGGCAATTCAGTATAATTTTTAAAAGTAAAGATGGTTTTTATGTGCTTCCACAGGATGATTTGATCGAGTGAGGTAACACATCTCTTTGGCAATCTATTTGTTGCTATTTGGGGGCATTAAGACTTCTGGAATATGTTATGGGATAGAAGTGGAAATATAGTTTATTGAATAGGCAATTGCAGTGCAGAAAGATTTCTAAAAGTTAAGGTGAAAAGAAAACAGAGCCATTGTAGAGTAATGACGTAGCAGTCCACAGCTCTTCTTTCTCACAGCCACCTACATTTCATCACAGCTGCTCTCTCAATGTTTATTAAGTTGTATTTTTCCATCTTCACCCCAAATAACACATTGCTACTAGGCAGATAAGCCATGACATATATTTAAGGAAAAATAAAGGCATAATTTCAAGAAAAGTAATGCAAGTATTAGTGCAACCCGATCTTTCCCAGGAAAAATGGACTCTTGATAAACAATTACCTTCAAGGGTGTATATCAGTCAGCGTTTCCCAGAGTGCAAACCAGCATGTTGTGTGCATGTGTGTATACATAACCACATGAGTCAATTCCTTAAAAGTCTAAAAACTTGCAGGGTAGACGGACAGGCTGGAGAACCAGGGAAGAGTTGTTGTTTGAGTCCAAAAGCAATCTGCTGACAAAACTCCTCTTTGCTTGGGGGATGTCAGTCTTTGCTTTATTAAGTCTTTCAACTAATTGGACGAGGCTCACTCACATAAATATAGGGCAATCTGCTTTACGCTAAGTATCCTGATTTAAATGTTAATTACATTCAAAAAACACATTCACAGAAAGATCCAGAATAATTCTTGAACAAGTATCTGGGCACTGGGCCCAGAGAAGTTGACACGTTACAATTAACAGGCAAAAAGCTTATGAAGTCTTCATCATATGCAGATAGGACAGATATAAAATACTATGCTTTATATAAACCATGTTCTTTGTGGCAAAGTAAAAGAGGTCCCATTATTCATGAGTGGGAAAATAATTCATGCTTTTCATCTTTTGTCTTCATCATATGCAGATAGGACAGATATAAAATACTATGCTTTATATAAACCATGTTCTTTGCGGCAAAGTAAAAGAGGTCCCATTATTCATGAGTGGGAAAATAATTCATGCTTTTCATCTTTTAATCTTCTTTCATTGCATTAACTTTATTTCTTTTTATTAAATGTCTTGGGAAGAGAGGGATATTTTGCATTTATTCTCAAGCTTCAAATATAATAACCCAGAAAATACTAAATATATGTGAAACTAATACAAAATTTCAGGAATAATTGTGCCACTAGAATAATCTAAAGGGCTGGGTCAAAGTATTTTTTGAAGCTTAAAAATGTAAGAATCAGAAAAGAAATAGAATACATGAAGAATTAAAAGGAAATTGAAAAAAGTGTAGTACACAAATACAAATATTTGGGAAAGCAAATTTTGGAAGTTTGAAATTAATAGCCAAAGCTATCTCATCATCTGCTAAAAAATGTAGCATGCTCAATCATGGTTCTGAGATAGAATGTAGCAGAGAAAGCAGAGGTTGTGCAGAATAGGTCAGATTGCCTAAGTTCAAAGGCTGCCACCAAAACTCACCAGACAAGTCACTTAACCTTTCAACTATAAAAATGGAAAGATACAAATGTTACCTAACCCACAGAACTGTTGTGAGGGTGAGACAGGTTAGTGCACTGAGCATGGTACACTGCATGTGATAAAAACTCAATAAATGTCAGGTACTTAAACATTTTTTTTTCCTTTTTGTCTTTTTTCATGTCCAGCAACGGATCGCAACCCTCAGTGTCGCGCCCGTACCGGACCGGGACCGGCAACGGGATCGCAACCCTCGGTGCTGCACCCGCACCTCGCTCAGCCAGTGAGCGGGAACCAGTCTGTATGTGGGATCTGAACCCTGCACTCTCAAGCGACCCACTGTAGCAGTGCGCCACCAGGCCAGCCCCTTAAACATTTTTTTTAATAACTCTGATGACTTAGATCCTATAACTAAAATTGATAGTTCATCATGTTATTCAAGATGTGTTTTGTTCTCCACATTTTTGCTTAAGAGAAAAATTCCACTTCCAGCTGTAAAAGAGGCACTCTTACAACCAAAGGTAGTGGAGTTTACCTTCTTTATTACCCTAAGGAAGGCCAGAGCTAAAACACAACATCCCACAGACCAGGAAGCCTGCTTCTCAAACACACAGGGTCAAAGCCAGAGTCTTAACAGTGACCTACAACATTCTTCCTGATAGGAACCTGCTCACTGGGCTCCAACCTGAGCTCTTCCTTCCTCACCCTTTGTCCATCACTCCAGCCACACTGGTCTCATTGGTACTCCACAAACATGCTAAGCCTGCTCCTCCATCGGGGATCTGAACACTCTGCCCCTGTTGCCTGGAGCATCTTCCCCCAGCATCACAATGCTCACTCCTCACACCCTTCAGTCTTCTCCACAGATATCACTATCAGGGAGGGCTTCTCTGGACCACCTTATACATTCCTGTATGATAGGAATCCCAGGAAATCTTTCATCTGTCTTGCTTTATTTTTCTCCACATCACTAATACATTACAAATTCAACTGTTTATTGATGTTCTATTTAGTCTAGTAGAATATAAATATCCCTGTAAGCTTTGCTTTTGTCCATTTTCATCACTACTTTACACAGCACCTGAAACAAAGCTTGCACAAATTAGGCACACAATAAATATCTGTGGAATTAATAAAAATATACAATATTATAATCCTTGTAAGGTACTTAGAAAAGCATCTGGCATATTGTCAGTATTCAATATATGTAAATTATTGTTTTAATATTATTAATAACAAATACTGCTCCTTGAGAAAATTGATGATTATGATCATTCTTGTGCTTATTGAGGCCACTACTTACTACTTACTTACACAAGGATGCAGAGAAAGGGGAGCTCTTACACATTGTTGGTGGGAATGTAAATTAGCACAGCCACTATGGAAAACAGTATCAAGGTTTGTCAAACAAATACAGATAAAGCTATCATAAAGTCTAGCAATCCCACTACTGGGGTGTATATCCAAAGGAATAGAAATCAACATGTTAAAGTGATATCTACACTCCCATGTTTATCTTGGATCTATTCACAATAGCCAAGATTTGGAACCGTCTTAAATGACTGTCAATGGATGATTGGATAAAGAAATGTGATATGTATACACACACATACACACGCACATACATACAATGGAATACTTCTCAGCCATATAAAAGAATGAAATTCTTCCATTTGCAGCAACATGGATGAACTTGGAGAAAATTATGTTAAGTGAAATAGGCGAGGCACAGAAAGAGAAATACCACATATTCTCACTCATATGTGGAAGCTAAAAAAAGTGGGTGTCATAGAAGTAGAAGGTAGAATAGTGGTTTCTAGGGAGTGGTAGGGGGAGAGGGTTGAGGGGAATGGGAGAGGGTGGCTGGTGGACACAAAACTGTAGAGATGTTGGGGCATTGAGGCCACACACCTCCTCCCGGGGCAGAGAACTAGCCGCGACTCCACCCACATATGCATATGTAATCTGTTGAAAATGTTAGCCTGGACAGGAGAGATAAAGATGGCTGATCAAAGCCGCTGGGGAGTGACCAAGGAAAGACATAGTTTAAAATTATTGGATAAAAGATATTTCCGTGCTCGTGCTCATCGCGTGATTGCAATAGCAAAGCGTTAGAGCAAGATGCATGTTCACATGACCTTTAAGATGATAGGTTGAAGTTAGGAAATCCCCTTGCCATATGCTTATAAAAGCAGGTGCTTGTGTGAAAATAAACGAAACTGCTTGACGGAACCCCTGCCATGTCTGAGTGTCTCTCTGTGGGGCTGAATAGGCAGGTGGCATACTCACCTTCCTCCTGGGCTCTCCTGGCCACTAGGGTGGCAGGAGTAATCCTACCGGCTCCCTCTCTTGCTCATCCCATGGTGGGGGGCTAAAAGGGGCTACTGGGAGGTTCGGGGCCTGCCGCCCCTGAGCCCCTACATAGAGAGATTAGAAAAATAAGATCTACTGTCCTATAGCAATAGAGGGAGATTACAGTTAACAACAAATTACTGTATAACTTCAAGTAGCTAGTTGAGAGAATGTTGAATGTTCCCAACACAAAGAGGTGACAGATCTTTGAGGTGATGAATACGGTAAATACCCTGATATGATCATTGCACACTGTGTAAATGTACCCAAATATCACATCATATTCCATAAATATATACAATTATCATGGGTCAAATAAGAAAAAATAAATTGAGAAAAGAAAAATAATGTTCAGAGACAGAGGCAGATTGGGGGTTGCTGGAAAGTAGGGAGAGAGAATAATGGAAGGTTGTTGCTAAATTGCTGCAGTTTGTGTTTAGGATGATGGAGGGGTTTTGAAGATAGGTAGAGGTGGTGTTTACACAGCATTGTGGGTGTAACTAATTCCATGCAATCGTCACTTTGGAAATATTTAAAATGGCAATCCTTGTGTTGTATATGTTTTGCCACAATAAAAAATAAAAAATAAAACCAGAAAAAATAAAATAATTTTAAAAGCCAATTCCATTTTAGAATATCCTTGATGAAAACATAAAAAAATAAAACAAGAGGGTACTTTAGCAGTTTGGAAAACCTTTTATACCAACACTATGATCAAAAACTGGAAAAAAAGATGTATTCAAAAACCACGGGCCGAACCTGTGGCTCACTCAGGAGAGTGTGGTGCTGGGAGCACCGAGGCCGTGGGTTCGGATCCTATATAGGGATGGCCGGTGCGCTCACTGGTTGAGCGCGGTGCGGGCGACACCAAGCCGAGGGTTACGATACCCTTAGCGGTCACAAAAAAACAAAAACAAACAAACAAAACAAAACAAAACAAAACACTCTGCAGCACAGAGACCCTCAGTCCATGATTGTTAAACAAGCAGTGCTTAGGGTTTTTAAAGGTACCAGAGAGAAATGCAGTATTTTACCAGGTACTGAGCAGTAGTGCTTTTAAAGCTATATAGGAATAAGAAACTAAGAAATGTATAGTTAGTAAATACGGAGTTGTTCTTTTCAGTTTAGCCTGTGCTCAGACGCGAAGGCAGGTGGTCTGTTTTTGTTCACTCCATTGTGGTCACAGAATGACCCTATGTAATGTTGGTGTTTTATGAAACTCTTTATGTTCTACAGGAGAACACCACAATCTAAATGTTCAGTAAGTAAATGTTCAGGTAAGGATAATTCCCTGAGAGTAGTCAGAAGTGGATTTCTTTAGTTTCACTGGCCATCCTCAGGACTGCCAAACAAAATACAGGATGCCCAATTAATTTTAAATTTTAGATGGATAATGAATAATATTTTGGGTATAAGTTTGTCCCAAATTTAGTATGGGACAAACTTATACTAAAAAATTATTTATTGTTTATCTGAAATTCATAGTTAATTGGGTGTCCTGTATTTTTATTTGCCAAATCCAGTAACACTTTCTCCTAACCATTTTCAGTTTCAGTT
>NW_007730932.1:151653-153444 GCF_000696425.1 Galeopterus variegatus | reverse complement strand
TCCTGTATTTTTATTTGCCAAATCCAGTAACACTTTCTCCTAACCATTTTCAGTTTCAGTTTTGGGTTAAAAGACTAAGTTAGTCCCATAACCTCACCCCTCATCCTCACCCCAGAGTGTATCATCAGAGTTTATAGCAGGTTTGGAACTCACTTGTGAATTGGTTCATTTAGCTCAGTACTTTACAGGTCCTCTAACAATAGTTGGATGGTGATTCTGATGGAGACACTCTGCTTGTTGGCCATAAGTAACTTCAGACCTGTCTCTGGGGACCTTTTAGTATCATCCCCCTTCCCCTCACACACAACCACATACAACTAGAGAACTGAGGTGACAAGACTGAAGTATGGTGGCATGGAGAACTATCACACATATATCATGGATTCCATCTCATTTTAGGCAATAAAGTCCCTTCGTAAGAAGTTGGGGGTGAATGTATCTTTTACAAATTCAATAAAATTTGAAATCCACGGGGGGGTTTAGATTTCACTTGGAAATATAAACATTAAAAATAAAGAATTTTGCTATTGAATGGTAATAAATATCAGTTAAGCCACTAATTAGACTGTCATATAATGACCTTGATGAAAACAAACTCCGTTTTAAGAGAACACGAAATATAAAAACTGAAGTCTTTGAGATATTTCATGCTTTTAAAAAACATAATAGTTCTAAATGTTCCAGCTCAGGCTTTCATGCTAAGTAAGGGCCATATGGTCTTAACACTGAAACAGCAGTATGCTGACACATGCTCTGTAATTTTTCCCAATCACTGAGGACGGTCCAAAGAGTAAATTGGATAAATGATTCATGCTGATGCTAATCTGAACATAGCAATCCAATGGTTGCATTATTGTCACAGCTGTTCTGGTTTCAACAACACCTTCTGTGGCTGGAGAAGGAAGAGCTGTGTTACTCAAAAGAGTCTATTTTCTGTGTGTGAGAGGAAAAACAGGAGGCCTCAACAAGGGTTAGGAGACTCTACCTTCTGAAATTCAGGCACTCCAAAAAGAGCCCAATTGTTGAAGACATTCTGAAGAGCTCATCATCCTGGAATTAGAAGGAGAGTAGCCTATGTACTTGGTGTTCTTTGGGTTGAGAACCCACCATCCTGATCTACTACTGAGAGTTCTGCCAAAACACAGAGAATCCTGTGTGGGTGATAGAGATCAGACTACTAGGTCCAACCTACACTCCATGAGTAACGTCAGAATGAAAGCACTTCAGAAACACTTGGAATTTTGGAAAATCTTTCTTCTTAAATAGCATTTTCCTTAAAACTTCTCAGGAATGAGGTCCCCAACTGGGGAAAAAAATGTCCAAATCATATATAGATTAGATATTTCTGTATATGTGCTATATTAAACCAAAACCTTTATTTCCTTTTATAGACCCTCTGAATTGTTACCAAAGGAATTGATTTTTAATTTTTCAATAATAAGAGCAATTGATTTCACATGTACAATTACCATATATATTTTATAAATTTTATATATTTAAACTATATTATATATTTATAATATATAAAATTTTATATATTTAAAATTTATTTATTATAAAAAATATTAAATTTATTTATTATAAAAAATTATAATATTTAAAATTTTATATATTTATAATATAAATTTATATATTTTATAAATTTTAAGTCTTTGAAAAAGAATTTTTTCAATAATATATATAGTGCATATAAATATTATTTATATATTATACAACAATGTAATAATATATAGCATTAATATGTAGGTTACTGTGTACCAAGTTCTAATCTAAGTTCTTTGGGTGCTATAA
>NW_007730932.1:148766-150739 GCF_000696425.1 Galeopterus variegatus | reverse complement strand
AAGTAAATAGTGCACTGCTTTAAGATTTTGATATAATTAATTATACAAATTAGAATAACTACATTTATAAATTTGTAAAAAGTACACTTAAATAATAGCATGTGTTATTTATCATTAAATCAGCCTACTCAGATATTTATGTATTTTTTATTATCAGAGTATAATCTTGTGGAGTTAATTTTGTCATAATACTATCATTTGCATTCAATTCTAAGCAAAATGACATTCGTTATTTAGTATTTCTTATATGTCTCTCTTACTATTATTTTACCAGATGTCCTAGTAAAGTTGTGGTCAATTCACAGATGAACAACTCAATTTTTTACTTGGTTGCTCCCTAAACTAGCCTCTATATTTTTCCCGGTAGTCTCACATTCAATGTATTCTACAAAAGAAAATGATCCTTCTTACTTATTGTGACTATGTTGGTCATTTTCAGTATCATCTGTCTTGAATTTTTTAGAGCAAGTATAGCCTGATTTATTTTTTATAATGTCAAGTATGACAACATATTATGCTTAAATTGTTATTTGATAACTCTTAAAATTCTTAATTTCCACATGTACTATATTCTATACGAATGATTCTTCTATGAGTTTAAAATAAAACAATTTTTCTATTTCTTTTGGCTGAGGGAATACCCTTGGTTTTCCTTCAATTGATCCTCAGTTTAAATACTAACTAGCTGTGTTTCTTCTATGTTTTCAGTTCACATATTTTAGATTAAATTTCAGTCTGATATGTGTTGAAAGAATGTTTATGAAAAGTGAGATCCCTAAAGAGGATAANAGCTGAAAGGCAAACAAAAATAGATAACATTAATTTAACTTCTATTAAGACTCATGAAATCGCAGAATAACTTCTCAGTTAAATAACTAAAAGAAGAAAGACCTTTAGGAAAGTAGCTATTTTAGAGAATCATTATTGAATATACCAACTATAATGTGCAGAATATAGTAATGAAAGTCCATGAGACAATAAATACAGCAAATTTTCATCAAAGTCAGGAAAACTGATGACCTTACTAGAATTCATATCCTCAACACCTATCATTTTTAACTAGACACAAAATTTGCTCCAGAAATTTTGTGGCTAATTCTCTCTCTAAACTTATCATCATCAGCATTAACTCTGGAGTGGAATTAACTGTGTTGGATTATGGATTGACAAAAGATTTAATAAAGTGCTCAATTTTACTACAGGTCAAGAAATATCATCCACACACATGAAATTTATAATATAAATAAATACTGTCATCATGAATAACTGAAATGTAATTTACTGTGTGACTCACTGATCCCAAGAATAAAATCTTTCAAAACTGGTGTCACTCAAAATGGTAATATTTTAATTCTACAGGCCTCGTCTAATAACATCCTTCAGCATCGTGCCAGTAGAAAGAGGTGGAAAGTTATAATTTTGCAAGTGGAGAAATTAAAACCAAGATACTAGNGTAATTTTGTAATATGAGAACCCAATGACCACTTTCAAAAGAAATTTCTAGAAATTAATTTGAGAAAGTCAACATGACATTATTCTTATTCTAAAGCAAGCTCATAATCTATGCTATGGCAAATAGCATTTCACTCTATAACAGTAAAACACCAAAATTATGTCTACTGATAATTAAAAATTGTTTTGACAATACCAATGGTTGAAAAGGCAAACAATATAGCAAGTTATTGGCAACATTTTAATTTTCTTTGGAAATTAAATAAAATATCCTTACATAATAGTGAGATAAAACTTCAAATTGCAATTTTTGATTTCGGAATCATGAACAAAACAATGCTTCAACTCATTCTAGTAACTTCTCTTAGAGCTATAATTATAGATTTGTTATCAGCCTACTCTCTATTAGAATGCCGAGACTTCAGTCCTGATTGATAATATTCTTGGTACAATTTCTAGAAGCTGAAAGGCAAACAAAAATAGATAACATTAATTTAACTTCTATTAAGACTCATGAAATC
>NW_007730932.1:135999-148050 GCF_000696425.1 Galeopterus variegatus | reverse complement strand
CAGTAGAAAGAGGTGGAAAGTTATAATTTTGCAAGTGGAGAAATTAAAACCAAGATACTAGATAATCATATTTAACTCAAGCTGTGAGTTACAGTTAAAGAACATTCTTATTTGTTTATTTTCAAGATAAAAGCAAATATCACTTACTTTTAAAAATTTATATTTTACCTTAAAATTTAAATGCTTAGGGTATGTAGGGGAGGAAAATTTGAAATTTATCAATGGAAAATATAAATTTAATTTATTCCTTCTTTTTGAATAATAACCAAAATTGCTGCCAGTTTAACTGGCTGTAGTCTAAGAAAACGATTTCACTACAAAGATATTAGTTGACAGCATAATCAAGAATATGTCCAAATATGTCTGTATAATCGGTGAGGTATACAGCCAAATACTGAGAGTTAATAATGTCTTTTTAATAGAAATCAAATGGGTGTGTTGAGGTCATAAAACTTTGTGCAAACAATAATCTAAGTCCTGTTAACCTCCATGTTATCATGGCTAAAAACAGTTTTCAAACATCACATAATGAAATGATTACACTAAGGCAAGTTACTGAGTAGAAGAAAAGTCGATTAAAACACCAAGAATTTACCAGAGCTGCAAGAAGAGAAGTGTTGAGTGGGTCAGTAGACATATTTACTGTTATAAAAATCTACATAAATGAGCCTAGACAGAGAAAGCATCTGTGAATTTGTTAAATTTGAAAACTCTGAGGAGAATCATAAATATAGAGCAGGCAGCATTAAAAAAAATAAAGTCAGTGAAGTTTGGCAGTCTACTGTGCTAAAAGTAGTTAAATGTATAAAAATGGAAGCTTATACAGCTGGCTTAAGTATAAAGAACCAAAATGTAGAGCCAAAACCCCTAGTGCATTAAGAGCCCTTATAGAATATTCAATAAAAAATTTAAGTTTCTATTAATATTATAGAATGTATTTTGGGCATATAATTAAGAAAAATAAAAAGAAAATAAATGGTTTCAGAAAAACACCTTAGAATAGAGAAAATGATTGATATAAAACTAATAATATCAGCTTAATATTAACCTTATGCCATGACTGAATCGCATCTATTTGATCATTATCTAATATCTATCCTTCTAGCTTTCTTTTAAGCAGTGTATTAGAGTGAGCTTCAAAGTAGCTGCTATAAATAACAGAAGTAATTATTTTCCTGTTCATCATAGAAAAGATACCTTATAATCATCACTGGGACAATCCCGTTTCTAATATTTGTTTTAAACCTATTACATACATTCATCATGTTTAATTATTTTAAAAATTGTCTATTGAAAAAAGATTACAAACAAGATTTTAATGAGTTGGGGTGTTTTATATTTGGTCAGGTAGACAGGTCATTGTTAAATTATAAATGTTCAAAACTTATCTCAAAGCTACTACTGTGGCAAATCATTGTCCTAATCCTGTCTACATCAGCAAGCATCTCAAAAGAGATCTACACTCCCCAGATTTGTAACTTTCAGAGACTTATTTTCTGCCACATCGGTAGAAGTTGAGGTAGGCATTTAGGGACAGTTTATCTCCTGCTTTGACACTATCGTGGACCAAGATGTTCATTAGGGTCCACTTAGACTCAGTAAGTTCTGTTCCATGACTTCTGTTTTATGACAAATTTGGAACTAAATTCATTCATTCATTCACCTAGTAACTCACTAATTCAAAAATATTTAGCGTCTACGATTATCCAAGCTCATGCTAAGTGCTGGGAATATAGTTGTTACTAGGCAATATAAAGCCCTGCATTCATCATGTGAGAATAACTAAAAAAAGAATTCTTATTAAGTTAAAAAAAAAACCCACAAATTTAATAAACCACTAAATTACAGGCACACAATGAATCACAGATGTCTTCAAGAAAGCAATACATCCTATACTGAAGTTTTACAATTATTTCTCCTCTCTTGAGGGTTCATAATAATTTGCAAGCCTAAGAGGTTATAAAACTGTTTTATTCCATGTATTATGTCTTCTTGTGCTTGTCTCTCTTCTCAAGTTGGTTAGTCCTTATGGATACCACGACCTGAGTTCATCATTGTCTCAGAAGGCCTCCCTCCATTCTTATTTTGAGATGGGCTGCAGGGGGCTTCCCAGCTTCCTCAAAAAGGGTCCCAGAATGACATTTCTAGGTCTTGCTCCCATTGTCATAATTGTGTTCTGTGTTTTCTCACATTCTCTCTTGTCTCTCACAGTCTCTGTGTACCTTATGCACCGCAAGCCATGGCAGATGTTTCTATCGTTGCCTTCCCTGTCCCGGGATGTTGGACTCTCTCTCCTCCATTGCATCCTCTGTTAGCCCTCACCACCTAGTCAGCTATACTCTCTTGTCTCTTCAGGTTCTTTCTCTGTTTGTCAGTTTTGTCTTTCTTACTTTCTTATGGAAAGAGAAGGTATTTACCTGTTAGTGAGCCCCATCATTTCGGGAGAAAATTATTGCCAGCCATGCCCTGCTGAAAGAAAAAAATTGGTAGAAGAACCTGTTAAGTTCAGGTTCTTTCTCTGTTTGTCAGTTTTGTCTTTCTTACTTTCTTATGGAAAGAGAAGGTATTTACCTGTTAGTGAGCCCCATCATTTCAGGAGAAAATTATTGCCAGCCATGCCCTGCTGAAAGAAAAAAATTGGTAGAAGAACCTGTTAAACGTCTTTTTTTAAATATACTGGGTTTTTTTTGTTTGTTTGTTTGTTTCTGAAATTGTGCATAGCTGGACAATTGTATTGTAAATCTCACCACAATAATGTACTGGGTTTTTTTTGTTTGTTTGTTTCTGAAATTGTGCATAGCTGGACAATTGTATTGTAAATCTCACCACAAACTATAAATATAGTAACATACTAAGTACAATGACCTTTCGGGTCTTTGTGTAACAGCCCACCTTTCTGTGTGTGGCCCAGTTGTTGATAGCCATACTAGACTCTCTCATTTAGATCGAGTCGAATCACCTCATGGCTGTTTCTAGCATTATCTTCTCAAATAGGCTAAAGAGTTTGAGTCCCTTCCCCTCCAACTGCATTACCAGTTTTAAGGAATGAAAAGAGTTTTGGATTCACACAGCCCTACTCTGCCTGTGGCCCCACAGATACAAAGGGATTTGGGGAAGATGTGGACTAGACCCTTGCAAGTGTAAACAAGGTAAGGAAGGTAGTTTACTAGAAACAGAATCATCAAATGCAATCTGTGTCAGTTGAGCTGAGAATCTTACAATGAAATTGAAGAGGTAGGATTTCACCATCCTAGGGACCCTGATGTCTCTGCACTGTCTTGTTTTGTGCCTGTTGTATCTCTGAGAGGAGATCACCCTCAACTTGCTAATAATGGAGCTTTTTTCAGTCATAGACTTTTACCAGTCATTTTCACCTGGAGATATTTGTGAGCATCTCTCTGATTTGGCTGGGGAAAGACTATACATTGAACCAGCCAATAATGGCATTTCTCACTTAGACATTTTCATAAACCCCACAAATTTGAAAACAAATAAATAAAATATTACACTCTCCTCTACTTTTTAATTATTCCTGCAGAAGACAAGATTGAGAGTGGCACATCCATTTTGCACATAGTATTGCTTCCGGCAATAGGCTCAAAGGATACAAAATGAGAAGAGGCTGAGGAATGGTCATTGAATATGGCCTTTCTTCTCCAGCAGTTAATGTGGGATGAACCCAGGTATGGCAACACCTACCAGCCTATCCACAGTGATGGTCTGCCTTGTAGCCTTGTAGTAAAGAGCCAATAGAGAGGTTTTTCCAAACCCTTAACCACCTTGATGCACCATCCAAAACACTCCCAGTATAATTAACTTATGGTGTAGAAAGTAAAGCCTATGAGCTTTTGGGAAGCCAAGGCATCTAGAAATAATGTCTGACTTCCTGGACTATTTCCATAATATAATATTATTCAGTTTTCATTGTCATGTCTGTGTCACAAGGTCATACCCTCCCTCAAGAGGACTACACAGTGGTGTGAACATCAGGTGGTGAAGATCATCAGGGCTACCTTAGGGACTGTCCACCACAATGTCTGTCTTAAAAAGATATAATTGTTTAGAACTGGAGTTAAGTGTGGAAGCTACAGCAAGATTATAACTTCTAGGAGTGAACCTCATAAGAGCAATTATCAAAGTAATTTTAATTGTTCAGTTAAATAAGGAGTATGAAAGAAGACAAGAGAAAAAATTTCAAGCGATGCTTACAGCTAAAGAGGAGGAAGTTGAATTAGTGAAGACCACATGAAAAAGAATGTCCAGAGTGTTTAGAAGGAAGCCTGAAGGAGGGCAAAGAGGCTTTGGAGGAAGATAGGCATGAATCTGATCAGAGCCTCTCTCTTTTGACCTAGTAGCTATGTGGTTTTTGAGCAAGTTTTTATTCTTTTATTAGTTCTGAACTATCTTTTCTTAGAAAAATGGTTAATTATATTTTTTATGGAATAAATGTGGGAAAGATTAAATGGTATAATAGATGTAACGCTCCTAGCACAGTGAATATGTCAAAAAAAATGGTAGCCATTAGGAAATGAACCAAGATATAGTATCATGAAGACTATAACCCTTAACTATAATATTACCTTGTAATTTAATAGTAAAGGAAACATTTATCATAACTCTATCATGATATCTAGAATCTTATCAAATCTGGAACTGAAAAGCATAGAACAGAATCAGATAACTTTAGGCTTCCTAACCTCCTAGGCCCACCACTTCTTCACTAAAAAAAAAGAAAGAAAAAAAAGAAAGCAAGATGATAAGGTGATAAACAATTTCTATGTTTTGAGCAAACTTTATACCTGAAATAAGTAGGTAGCAGATGCTTAGAAATGCTTGCTTTACTACCACAAATAGCAAAGAAAAAACCCTGCTTGGATAAATTCAAGTACGCAGTCCAGCTGGTAGATATTTCAAGTCTAGGCCAGCTTGGAGCAGCGCAGTTGCACAGCTGTCTTCCTGACATCATTCCAGAAGCTTAAAGTAGCAAAAGAGTAGTTGTACCTGCAGTTAAAATTGACTACCCATGAGTGTGTGAACTCCCATGGGAGGGTTCAACTACAATAAAAATCTGGGCTTCAGTATTATTTATGATCGATTTTTAATCTGAAATATAAAAGTACTTTATAATTCATACATGTTAAAGTTTATTTATTTATTTATTTTTTTCCTTTTTGTCTTTTTTCGTGTCCAGCAACGGACCGCAACCCTCAGTGTCGTGCCCGTACCGGACCGGGACCAGCAACGGGATCGCAACCCTCGGTGCTGCGCCCGCCCCTTGCTCAGCCAGTGAGCGAGAACCGGCCTGTATGTGGGATTCGAACCCTCGGCGGGAGCGCCGCCGCGCTCCCAAGCGGCACACTGTAGCAGTGTGCCACCGGGCCGGCCCTCATCTGCTTATTTTCTTTATGATATTTATTTTGAGATTGTCAGATTCATGGGCTTGAACAAGTGGTTAGTGATCACTAGACTTTTGTATTTAGAATCACGATCTAGTAAATAAAGTAAGGACAGATTATGTTTATGAAACAGAAGTATGATGTCTGCATGGGTCATAAAAATGGGGGGAAACCCCAGGAGAAGTGAAATAATGTTCACTCATTTCTTCTTGGAAGCCAGGTCTTATTTTATGACAGAGTAAAATGCATTTTTATCAACTTGGGCTAATCCCCAAATTGTATTTCTTTATTTTTATTTTTTTAAATTAATTAATTTATTTATTATGAATATTCATGAGATACAAAGCTGATTGTCCCCCCTTCTGCCCATGATGTGGGGGCCAGATTCATACTGGGGGCATATCCATTACCAGAAATTATATTTGTACCCTTTGTCCCCTCCCAATTATCCCCCAATCTACCTCCCCTTCACCCTCTCCCCTCAACACCAATTTGTAGCCCTAGGAATGTTCCCTCCCTCTGTTGGATCATAGCACTACTGTGGTCTTTCTTTCCTGCCTTCCTTTCTCTCTTAGCTCCCACAGGTGAGTGAGCACATGAGGTATTTATCCCTCTGTGCTTTCCTTGTTTCACTCAACATAAGTTTCTCCAGGTTCATCCATGTTGTTGCAAATGGGAGTATTTCATTCTTTTTTATGTCAGAGTAGTATTCCATAGTGTATATATACCACAGTTTCCTTATCCACTCATCTATTAATGGACATTTAGGTTGGTTCCATATCTTGGCTATTGTAAACAGAGCTGCAATGAACATGGGAGTGCAGGTATCTCTTTGACATGATGATTTCCATTCCTCTGGATATATACCCAGAAGAGGAATTGCTGGATCATATGGAAGATCTATCTGTAGTTGTTTGAGACACCTCCAAATTGTTTTCCAACATTGTTGTACTAATTTACATTCCCACCAATAGTGCAGTAGTGTTCCCTTCCCTCCACACCCTTGCCAGCATTTGTTATTCGCTGTCTTTTTGATCATAGCCAGTCTAACTGGAGTGAGGAGGTATCTCAATGTGGTTTTAATTTGCATTTCCCTGATGACTAGTAATGTTGAGCATTTTTCATGTATCTATTGGCCATTTGAATGCCTTCCTTTGAAAAATGTCTATTCAGCTCCTTTGCCCATTTTTTAATTGGGTCATTTATTTTTTTACTATATAATTACTTGAGTTCTGTGAATATTCTGGATATTAGTCCCTTGTTGGATGCAGAGTTAGCAAAAATTTTTTTCCCACTCTGTAGGTTTTCTTTTCACTCTGTTGATAGTTTCTTTTGCTGTGCAGAAACTTTTTAGTTTGATATAGTCCCATTTGTTTATTTTTTCTTTTGCTGCTTATGCTTTTCGGCTCATGTTCATAAAGCCTGTGCCCTGACCTAACTGCTGAAGTGTTTCACCTATATTTTCCCTTAGTAATTTTACAGTTTCGGGTCTTATACCTAGGTCTTTAATCCATTTTGAATTGATTTTGGCATATGGTGAGAGATGCATATCAAGTTTCATTCTTTTGCATATGGATATCCAGTTTTCCCAGCATCACTTGTTGAAGAGGCAATCTTTTCCCCAATGTAGATTTTTGTTGTTTTTATCTAATATCAGATGGCTATAAGCCTGAGGAGTGATCGCTGGGTTCTCTATTCTACTCCGCTGGTCTGAATGTCTATTTTTATACCAGTACCATGCTGTTTTTAAAGGAAACTAAAACTTAAAACATACCCATTATCCAGAAACCCAGAGCCAATCAATTTAAATAATTTGGTTTATAGCCTTCAAATTGTATCGATGTATACATACATATGTATGTTTATATACATTTGTAAATGCATATGCATGTCTAAAATATTAAACATAAATTTTAAACATGGATCATATGTTACATAATGCTTAATAAACTTTCCCTGTTAAATAATATCTCATAGATATGGATTATACTATTAAATATTCTCAGAAACATGATTTTAATTACTGTATAAAAATGTCTTTAGTTAATTCAATCAATCTTCTATTATTGGCAATTTAGGTGTCATTTTTTTTTTCTTTACATTAAAGTAACATGGTAAGGAACACATATACGTTCATTTAAATAAATAATAGATTCCCATGCCAAATACACACACACACACACACACACACAAACACACACATATAGTTTGAAGACCCTTAGTCCAAATACAAATATATTTCCACTCACATACTACTTCTTGATTTAAGTAGATGTGCCTTGGAGGTAGATAAGTTAAAATTTGCTTTTGTTTAAAATCTTTATTTTATTTTTATTTATTTCTTATTTATTACAGTTAAAGAACCGTATTTACGTGGTCCTCTGTAGAATTATTTCCTGTATTTTATCTCTAATTCCTCTTACTGAAAGACCCGAGCTCCATCCTGTGGCCACTCCTTAAGTATTTCGATCCTCTACAACCAGACCAGCACAGCTCTCACATCTAATTAGTTTTGAAAGCCTATTGATTATTCCCTGCAAAACTCCCATCACATCTGCTACCTCATTTCCAGATCTAGTAGCTTCACACTAATTCCCATCCTTATCACTCCACCTCTAAATCACTGTAATAATTTCGTAAATCTTTAACTCTCCAACTGGCCCCATAAAATAAATTACAAAAGTGAACCCTCAGTATCTCTCAGAGTAGTACCCTCCAGGATCCTTCTCTAGTGTTCCTGAAATCTGATCTCTGATCTCCAAAACTTTTCCCAAGCTACCTCTTCAGCCTAGAATATGCCTCTCCTTTTCTTCTCTTCTTTCCCTTTTGCAATCTGCCCTTTTGAAAATCCACCTGCACTTCAAGCTCCAGATCAAAGCTGCTTCCACCTCTCCACAAGCTAAAAGGGCTCTCTACTCCCTAAACTCCTATTGCATTTATTTTTATCAGTTCTGCAGTCCCCTTGGTCTTTCTCATTTGAGCCACTGTTTCCTCATTAGTTAAATGGGTATAACGACATCAATGTACCTCATAGGATTATTGTGAAAATTAGACAACAAAGTCTATGCTTAGAAGAACTGAGAAGCATGTCTGAACATTTTAAGTGCTCAATACATTTATTTTTGATATACTAATGGATGATAATCATATGATGTTGAACTGACCCATAATGTTAGTTATATTTTCTGTTGGCCCGTATCATTTCTGCCCAAGTAGAAGATAATTTCCTACAGAGTAGGGACTATGTCATTCTTGTATGCTTCACAGTATTTAGATGCCTAAATGCTATGTACTGATTGATGCATTCCTTTAGCATGAGTGGACACTGGTGGCACTGGTGCCAGCATTCCCCTTTAATAGACCTGCAGCATTTCTGGAATCTTGGGCAATTTAGAAGAAAAGGAAAATACCAGCCCTCTGAATTAATCTGAGTAAATTTTTATTTCAAGAACACTTAGCCTCACTATAAAATAATTTTGTTTAATACATGCAAAATAGAAAAAAAGTTCTTTCTCCACTGTAACTCTTACCACTTATCCTCCAGTGCAAGTTCTCCCAGTACAGCAACTTGTCTTGACAGGAAGTGGCGAGAAGATCATCAAAGGGGACAGGAGGAATGTGGGTAAGCATTGTTTTCTTGGCCTTTATCTCTCGTATATTTACCCTGTGAAGTCTTCCCATCTGTTTGAGGGCTGGTAACGTCTCTTAATGCTGTGCCTTTCAGACTGAAATACCCTTGCTCATTAGATCCCACAGCCCCAGTGGTATCTCTTGGACTCTCTCCAGCACCCCGTGGTGAACAGTAATAATAAATCAACCAGGCTGAACTTATCTTCCAACATTCCTTGCCTCCGCTTCCTGACTCAGCCAAACCCACCTTCATTCTGTTCCTCCAATGCTCCAAATCCTTTTCTCCTAATGCTTTTTGCATGAATTCATCTGCTTGTAACACATATTACACATCGTCATGTTATGGTTACTTATCCTACAGTAGTAAACTTACAAGGCACATCCTTAACAGGGACTTTTCTGACACCTGCTCTAAAATAGCATTTACTCTCCTTCTATTGTATGTTTTATTTTGAACATATTTTTTAGTTTACTTCTGTTTTTTTTTTTAAATCCCAAGTGAGCAAGGACTTTGCTTTGTTTATGTACTAATCCCTAGAAAAATGCCTGACATATGGTTCGTGCTCAGTACATTTTTCCTTGATAAAAAGCTTACTAAAAAGGTGGTACACTTATTTTGAAATACATGCATGATTAAAATAAAAGAAAAAAATGAGTGTATTGAAGTGATTTTTGAAAAGATTTTCTGTTTTTAAATAATTAAAGCATTGGCCAGCATAAGTTTTTTTAATAAAGACAATACACAATTCTAAAGAAATATCTGTTAAATTTTTACTGATATTCTTTCCAATGGAAAAGAAGGACTACTAAAATAATGTTAAAATAGCCTCTGTTTTAACATAGCTAAAAATTGGAAAAAATGGACATTCACTGTTATGAAAAAAAGCTACAAGAAAGTCTAAAACTCAGCAACTCTACTATAAGGCTCATATATGGATGTAGAGTTAAAATCTGTATTTCTGAGAATAAATATATATTGAACAGTTTCACTTAATGTATATTTGTGGATGGAGTATTTACTTTGTGAGCTTGTACGTCATCATATGTACAAGTATCTAAATTTCTTAGGAAGTGTAATGATTTGGAATGGCAATAAACAAAACAGCTGATCAGAAATGTGAACAGAAGTTGCCTCTCATAACAGCAAAAATTCTGTAGCCCAGTGTGATCATGAAAGCTGGCTAAAAAGCTGCCGTCTGGGAATCAAATCTTAGCTCCATATTTCACTTGACCACTGGACAAGTCATTTAACTTCTTTGAATTTTATTTTCTGCTTCTGTTGAATAGTTATGAAAATCAAATAGGCTAAATATGTAAATGGTTTGGGCCAGTGCTTAGAATAAAGTATGTGATCAATAAATGATATTTACTACTATTATGATATTTACTACTGTTATTATTACTAAACAAAGAGATCCAGCTTTGGAGTCTGGCTCTATGTCCATAACCATGACAAGATTACTTAATTTCTATGTTTTTATTTACCTTCAGGAAATGAATTTGCAGGATTTTGTAAAGGTGTGGGTGTGGGCATGGATACTAATTAAATGAGTTAAGTCATTCTCCCCTTACTATAAATATTATTCAACAATGCAGCAATTTAAATAATTAGTCAATAAATCATTATGATGCTACACTATGTTGCTTTGAGAACAGATCTAAATTATTAAACTTGAATGATTCCAATTACAGTGATTTGGAAACATCTCTCCAAATGCCTTTCTATCTTACAGAGTATTGAGTGGAAAACAGAAAATAAAAATATGTCCTTCATTTTTGCATAGAAATTTTATACATTTTTTAGAAAGAATCATAATTTGCTGTAAATGGGAAAATACATTTTCCTTCAGGTTCCACTCAGGAAATAAAATATTCCACTAGCAAAAGAGGAATCAGCAATGCTTATGGAACAATGGATGTGTGAAAGCCCCCTTTGCCCCAGGATGAAGATCACCAAGGAAAGGAAGAGAATGAATGGCTACATTGTTTTCCATGTACCTATCTATTTTTTTTTTTTTTTTTTTCATCTCTCTTGGATATTTCAAGTCCTCCAGCAATCTTTCCACCCCAATAGAGGGAAGAAAATTCTCTCATGTGAAGGAGTTTTGAAAGAACGTGGAATTTGAAATTCGGATATTTCAAGTCCTCCAGCAATCTTTCCACCCCAATAGAGGGAAGAAAATTCTCTCATGTGAAGGAGTTTTGAAAGAACGTGGAATTTGAAATTCCATCCCCTCTGATATTTTTGGAGTGTGGAAACCAGAGATGGGGAGAAAGATCAGACACACCTAAAAGAGAGGAGCAGGTAGAAACATCCTAGAGATAGGGATGAGCTAGAGATAGGGAGAGCATTGAAGGTGTCCTCTCATCCACAGCCTGGAAAGTTACTATCCTCAAAGAGAAGCTGCACATATGGCAATATCCATCAGGGGTTTGGAGGCAGGTGGCTGAATTGAAAGGCCTTGACACAGTACTCCTCCCCATTCCCCAGCATCCTTCAGAGCATGCAAAGGAACTAGGAGTCCCCATCACTGCAGTAAGAATTTCAGGTGGGGCTGAAAGGGTCAATAGACTAGAAAAGGTCTGAGAGGAAGATGAAAAGAGCATAGTGTGAAGATAGATGACATGAAAATCAGTGATCAATAATGGACACCTGCAATGGATTAGAATAAAGTGTGGACAGCCAGAGGGGACTCACCCTACAGAGTCCTACAGGCAGCAGACCTGGGAGCAGAAACCAGCAAAATTCAAAGGTCACATTTTGGAACTGAGTTTCCCCTCCTGCTAAGCTACTGTGAAATCATGTAATCATTTGTCATATAAACTAGGTAACCAAGAGGGCTTTGATGTTCTTCTCAGCTTGGCTAAACATTCTTTTTAGCTAAACAAGTTTTTTTTTTTTTTTTTTCCCTGATTATATGCTTCTGACTGCCATTTTCTTAGAGAATTTACTTTATAAAACTTGCAATAGCAATTTTTTTTTCTGTCTTTTTTTTTTTTTTTTTTTTTTTTTGTCTTTTTGTCT
>NW_007730932.1:125095-134999 GCF_000696425.1 Galeopterus variegatus | reverse complement strand
TTGTCTTTTTCCGTGTCCGGCAACGGATCGCAACCCTCAGTGTTGCCCCCATACCGGACCGGGGACCGGCAACGGGACTGCAACCCTCGGCGTTGCCCCCGCGCCTCGCTCAGCCAGCGAGCGGGAACCGGTCTGTATGTGGGATCCGAACCCTTGGGCGGGAGCGCCGCCGCGCTTCCCAAGTGGCGCACTATCCAGTGCGCCACCGGGCCGGCCCATTCTCTGTCTCTTTGACATGTAAATCTTCTACAACCTGGGATGTCTTTCCCTGGGACCTGGGAATCATCCCTTCCAAATGTAAGCCGCAAGAAAATTAGGGCCCCTGTCTCCTTGTCTCTGCAGAAGGGAAGGAGCCTAACTTCCATAATAGCTGATTAGCAAACACAGATGGCCTAATCATATTGACGAGCCTCCTCCCAAGCCTCCAACAGTACTTTTTCATTGTTCACCCCAGCATTTAAAAATCTTCCCACCTTTCTTTTCAGTGAAGTTGAATTAAATCTTTCTTCCCTATTGCAATGGTCTTTATTCTTAATGGAATAGTCTAGAACAAATTTTTTTCTAGCCATTTTAAATAAGTGTCTGGTGCATTTCTCTCTTACAGTTCTTTTACATAGGGAATGTGTTGGGGCGAGGCCCAATTTGAAAGTCAGGAAAGGAATTAAAAGACCAAGCCCAAATAACCCCAAACTTACTTAAACTGAAAGGGCCAATAATACTATAACCTGGTAAGTTTAAGGTTAGTTTTTCTACCTGTTAAACTAGGTGACTAGGATGGAGGTAGGAGGAAAAGTAGATCAGTAAATAAAGAATCTGTTGTTGTTTTTTATTTTCACACATCATCCTAGAGTATGAGTGAATTTTGATCCCTCTGCTCAAATTATAGAAAGAACTACAGAGCCAGCCAAACAGGAAAGCCACCTCATTATTAACAAGCCACTTCAGGCACCCTCCCTTTACAGAGAGTATTGGAGGAGGTCAATTAACAACAGCTCAACAAAATATGAGCATTTGTGTATGTAAATAGTAAGAACTTTCTAAAAATAATAGTAAGGCAAATAAAATAAAGGAAGAGAACAATTTTTGCTGAAACATAATTAAACAATAATGTCATCAGATAAAACAGAAGAGAATCAATATTAACTATAAGAGGAAGAATTTAGAACAGAAAAGAACTTAGATTATTTCCTGAGTCCCTGGCTAATCAATTACTCCCAATTCAAAAACTAGTAAACTGGAAACATACACATACATATTTATATATGTGTGTGTGTGTGTGTATATTTATAATTTTTTCCTCTCAGCATAAATCCAAAACCCTAATCCATTGTGCATGTTATTCTTGAGGCTGGATGCCCACAACCTGTTCAAAGGTTCAAGAATTTGATTTAATGTAAAGGCACAGAGCAACCCTTCCAGGAACTGGTCCTCAATGTGTATCAGCTACACCAAAGAGACTCAGTGTGAGAGCCTTCATGCTCCTTTTGACCCGAAGGTCTGTTCTTTTGTGCCATCCTTAGGCATGAACATATTTATTGTGGTTAGAACACCCAGTATCTAATACCCAGCATGCATCATTAAGCCATTTCCCTTAAGACACTGCCTGGGTACAGGGCATGTGTGCCTATTACTTCGAAGCCCATAAACTTTTCTCTCTGTTTGTAGAGCAACAGCTACTATGAATCAGATTATACTTCTTATGAGTAAATACCAGTATATATTAGAAATTACTTGAAGTGACTGGATACTAAAGTTGCAATTCAGATAGTTCTCGTGAATTTTATTTTTTCTTAAAGTAGATTAGAGTCTCCAAAATAAAAGGTAGATATTTGGTTAGCATCATTATCTTGCCATAAATGTTTATATGAAAGCACATTTCATAGTATCTATGGAGGTTTCATATATTTATGTGAAACAATATGCATACATTCACACATATCAATATAAACATACACACACACATACATATCTTAAATTAATACATAGTAAATTACATATAGCTCTTATTTAAGAGTATTAGGTTCAATTATCCTTTACAAATTGGACATTTGTTTAAAGCACTAAGGTAATGAATCGTTCCGGGTGTTGCTATATAAGGGAACCTGAACCTGGTGGGCAATATGTGCACATTTCTAGTGCCAAAAGTAGGAAAAAGTTATGCATATCTTGCCTCTCACTGACCACTGGTTTAATAAGGTTTGTTTCTCTCTCTGTTTGCGGTGCACTCTGCTTTCATTATACATGGTTGGATGACACAGAAAAATATTTTGATTAAACTTTACACCAGTCTATCAACTTTAAATTGTGCTCCATGAATATACATTGTAGAGCATAACCATGCTTACTATTAAACCAATTAAATTAAAAGATGATTAAATAATTAATGTATGCAAAAATGCCTAGAATAGTGACTCTCATACTGTACAGGTTATTATCAGTCCATGTTTATTTA
Organism: Galeopterus variegatus; assembly: GCF_000696425.1. Classification (NCBI taxonomy): domain Eukaryota; kingdom Metazoa; phylum Chordata; class Mammalia; order Dermoptera; family Cynocephalidae; genus Galeopterus; species Galeopterus variegatus. The sequence continues at coordinate 132,547 of NW_007730932.1, read as the reverse complement.
ATCCAGATATGAAATATAAGGAGGTGTGATGATACCAATGATGATTTTACATCTTAGCTATTTTTCTGATCTGACTAATTCTATACTAATTCTGTTCAAGGTCACACCCTTGGGGTAAGAATTAGAGATAAGGAAACATTATGCCCAGTCTGGCAGGCTTTCCATATGCCACGCTACTTTACTAGCCACTGATGTCACAACAGGACCATACTACATTAATTTGTAGATCCTGATTTGCCATGAAATAGATCCATGTAAATTTTTTGGCCCCAAAGAAATAACAGAAAGATTGAATAAGCAATCCAAAACATTTCACAAGTTAAAATCCTATAGAGACAAATGTGTGTTCTCTCACTGTTTCTTCTAGCAAAAACAGACAGGTGGTATATATAGATTAGAGAGCCAGGAACTTGGCTTATTTCTGACTTGTGAGCTCTCATTGCCAATCCCAATTTTACAAGTAGCTTAATAAAAGATGTTGGGCAAGCTATTGTTCTCTGTATGAGAATGTTCTCATTTACAAAGAAAATACTGAACACAAACCTGGTGGAGAGTTGCACAACAGCTGCAAAAATTGGCACTAGTAACTTCCTCCTTCAGGAAGCAGTCTCTTCAAACACAACACTCTCTTTCCCTGATTCTGTGACTCTGTATCATTCTCATTCATATTATCCTCATCTGACCCTCACCTCTGACACTCCTGCAGAAATCTGTTCACTTTTCTTTTCCTTCTCACCCTCCCACTATATGCACTCCCCAAAGCTCTTCCCACAGCGTTCTTCTCTTTTCCCTCTACACCGAATGCTTCTTTGGTGAAATTAATCCATTATGTTCATTCAGGTGATTCCAAGTCTTTGTGTTTAGCACTTCATATTTCTTTTTATATGTGTTAAGAGTTGAATTGAACTTCCCCCCTAAAAATCGAATGCAAATTCACATCCCCTTGTACATCAGAATATGACATTTTGGGGAATAGGGTTGTTGCAGATGTAATTAGTTGAGGTCATATTAAAGTAGAGTGTGCCTCTAATATGGTGTCTTTATAAAAAGAGAAGATTAAGACACAGTCGTAGGGAGAATGTCATATGAAGATGAAGGCAGAGGTTATAGTTATAGTTCTATATGTCAAGGAATGCCAAATATCAGCAGCACACCACTGGAAGCCAGGCAAGAGGCATGAAACAGAGTCTCCTACAAGACCTTGGTCTCAGATGTCTAACCTCCAGAACTGTGAGAATAAATTTCCATTAAGCCACTCTGTTTGTGGTATGTAGTTATGGCAGCCCTAGCAAACTCATATAATATGGAAGACACTAGTATATAGTCACCAAAATTATTTCCTCTTCCTTTTGGGCACACATGTAGATGATATTTCCCTGCCTCATTCATAATTGAGAAATTGTTCTAGTAAGTAGAACATGGGTAGAAGTAATCAATTCCTTTTTCAAGCTTGGTCCACAAAAATATCCATACATGGATGTTTTCTTTCTGATTGGCTAGAATGCAGAACACTCCAGGACAGCATAACCATATGCTGAAGATGGAGAAGACACAAGATATAAGGAGCCTTTGTTCCTAAATTGCTATTCTCAGGAGGACCACAGCCTCACAAGAATATCACTTTGTGCTGTGAAGTAAAAAAGAAGTAAGCTTTAATATGTTTAACCACTAAAATTTAGGAGCTTCTTAGGGATAGAATCTAGATTTATTCTTTTTATCTGACACATTTTGTTTCTCTTCTTGAATTTACTATCTTTTGAATTTTATCTGAGTGACCAGTAAATATTTTAGATCAAGTATCTAAAAGCAAATTCAGCATCTAAGCATTTACATGATCACATAGCTTCCATATTTAGCCTCTCATACAATCAACTATTCTCCTCGAACTAGCTAATCATTAAACATTTTTGAAAGTTTGAGATTATTTCCTCTTTCTCTTTTTCTTTATCACACAGATTTTCACATGCAAAACTCATTAGATACTACTTCCCAAATTTCTCTCTCTAGGACACATTCTTTGATTTTACCACTCACACTTAGATCATTTTATTTTTATTTTTTTGGAAAGAATGTGATTATTTCTTATCTAGCCCTTCTATCTAAAAACTCTAATATTTTAATATTTAAAAATTTATTAAATATTTTAAATATATTTAAAAATGTTTTAAATATAAAAATTCTAATATTTATATGCCCAATACCAGTGATTTCCAAACTACTGATTATGATCTAATTCATAATCACAACACTGTTAAAAATGAGATGGAATAGAAGAGAAGAAAATATGGGAAAACAGGATAATAACACAGGTAAAAATCATATCCCTTATAAATATGGATAAGTAATGTTATGGAAATTTTTTGTTATGTGTGTATATATGGATGCATGTGCAAGAAATTGGTGATACAAGATATATTTGTGTTTCTCAGTCAAATAAAAATAAGCATGATTTTTATGCTATGAATAGACTCATATTTTATAGGTACAGATTATATTATGTCAGTTCTAGGATAAAAAGAAATGTAAATGACCTCCTATAGCACTGTTATATATAAGATGAACTCTAATTTCTAGCATATACAAATTCTGTCCTCCAGTTGAACTGGATTATTTGCTTTTTCCTTTACACATCTTCACACCTCCAAACATTTACTCAGGCTCTTCTTTGGGCTGAAATCCATTTTTTAGCTTCACTTCTGTTTCACCACCTAACAAATCCTTACTGTCACTCAACAGCCTTGACACATGTCACAACATTTATGCAGTTTTCCCTGATATCCTGAACCAGATATCTCTGTGCCTCTCAATGTCATGAGAACACTTGTGGACTGCTAACCCAGCGTTGCTTCTGTTCTGTCTAGCTTTACTGCCTTCTGTTTACTCTCCCTGTCATGCACACTTTAGTGTGAGAGAACAGTCTTAGCTCAGCATTCAAACTGTTGCTGAAATGGTTTCTCTATCAGTCTTTTTCACAAATATCAATCAACAATAGTTTGCTAAACATTTGTGCATGTGTGTGTATAGGGATGGGTGGGTAAATATCTCTGTTTTATTAAATGTACTGAATAAATCTGAAGTTGCCCTGATTCTGAATTCATTGAGAAATACGGGTGAGAAAACAAACAAACACAGAAAAGAAACCCTACAATAATTAAGGCAAAAGATAAAAATTAACATTTCAGTAGACATTATAATTTTATAAATTATAAAGAACTTCTGCTGCTAACACTCAGATTTGCATGAACTAAAGAACACGTGCTAGTGGTTGACCCACTCAGGTTCTGAGTGGCTACTTGTGTGAAACCTGGACACCTTAGATGATGACAGAACAATCCTGAATTTCTTACAAGGCCCCCAATATTGGACACATCTCCTCAGTATCAATAGGAGAGCATGCAACATGTCTTTGAAAAATTTTCTTCCCCGGTTTCAGTGCCCTGAAAATTTATGGTTATTTACATAACATAATGTGAATGCCTATCATATTGTGGGAGAATCTATGAATTTCTTTGGGCAAATACACATATGAATAAGAAAGTTTCTTCAAAGAAACAAACTATTTTTTAGCAAAAATGATGTGTACACACATATAATAATGATGTAGGTAAATGTCCAAAATAGGCAATGAGTATAAATGTCAGTAATATATAATGATGAATATCCTCCCAATTTCAAAATTGACTAAAACCTTAGTTAAAAATAGTCAAGTATGGCCACCAGTGAAGAATAAAATTGAATAGTCAAGAGTAGAGACAACCGTAGATCAAGTATCTCCAAAAAAGAAAACCATCCTTACATTTCATTGAAACTTTGGCATACATAGTTGCTCCCACATGTGAAAGATGTCAGCATTACTGGATGAATTTTCTGTTTGACTTTCATACTATGGAATATCTAAGAAAATATTAAATCCCTAGATTCTGGTTTGGTCTGAAGCAAATCCTGACCTCATTTATAAGAACTGAATCAAAGCTTAATGTCCTTAAAACATTAGAATTCTGGTTGTGGCAGTACTTTTCTATGCTATAGTCATGGATTACAATAAATTCAGAGTCATTCCTTGTTACAGAAGCTAATTATTTTTGGCATACATTCTAAAATCAAGTGTAAATGGTGCTCCTCATTTCCAATTCAAGAAGGTAAGAGTCTTTGTGCTAATTGTGTGGGCAAGTACTTAAACTAATAGAGGTAATGAAGTCTAAAATATTCACCTTCAGAATCCAAAGAAAAATTACTTTATTGCTGTTTCTTCAATTTCAAGGACTGGATATTTTAAGTCTCTACTGTGTGAAGATTGTGCTATAATGACAGAAATTAGGATAGCTTAAAATATATCACTGTGAGTCAACCAAGAAAAATAAAGTCTTAGGCATACCTAACCAAAATTTATTTTCTTATCCAATGACCTGCACCTAATAATTTAAAGAATAACAAAAACATACTAAAGACGTTTTTATAAAACACTAAAAAGTAAGATAAGGGAAAGTAATTATGCCAATTATAATATTCAAAATGAAATGTAAGACTATTCTGTGCTATGACCAGACAGATGACATAGAAGTATATATTACAGAACAGAGATAAAACCACCCACAATAGTGTGATTTAAATAAATATTAAATTAAAGCTTTCTGGTTGATATCTGAGGTATTGTTACTGAGGCAATAATTATATTTGTTTCTGAGGCGCTATTTTTTAAGATGTATGTTAAATATTCCATGTTTTTACATTTCACTGAGTGTTTTAAGAGGCAAATATTTTAAAATATTTTCAGATAAGCCAATTTTGGCATATGAAAAATTACTATTTGATAATTATTATCAGGAGAAATATTTGATGTATATGTAATTAACTCAGCAGCTTACTGCATAATAAAAAAAAAACCTAATATTTTTAGGACATACTGTGTGTCAAGCATATTTCCAAGCTCTTTGCACATATTTATCTAATTTTTGTGAAAAATTCATGAAATAGATACCATGCTTTCATAAGATGCAGGCTGAGGACTCTGATTCTGGATTTGATTCTGTAACCATCACTCTCCAAGATTTGTGGCCCATTTTTGTGCTGTATCTAGGGAGGCAGTGACCAGGGGTCATTTCTTCCAATTTTATCAAGTGGACAGCTCATTACCTGTCTCTAGCCTTATAGAGCACACTTTCAGGATACCATCCATCAGCACATTAACATGCAAATGTACACATGGCCTGCTGCCTCACCTCCAGTCCACAAGAATACCAACATTCTGACCCCTATGTAGGTGTGTACCTGAGGCACTATAGCTAGAATCCCACATGGGGGCAGTCTCCACAGCTGTGGTTTCACTCTTGTATAGATATCAAAAATCAAATAAATTATATATTCATAGTACGTTGAACAAGCCCAGTTGAGGACATAAGCAAAATGTAAATATTTTTTGATCTCTATTCTGCTTTAAAATTTATTCAACCGAGTTATTCTTTGTTACCATTAGATAAAAACACCAGCAAGCCCATGGCTTTTTTTTTTTTTTTAACCTATTCTTAGTTAATACATGATGCTACAATCTCGACTGAGATATCTAGATGTCTGAAGTCCAGTACAAGATATACTCAAAAATGCAAATTTGATTTAAACCTTTTAATTTCCTTTTCCCTGTCCTGAGCCTACTTTCACCTGAAAGTTTACCAGAAAAAAAAAGAAAAAGGTAAGTTTAAGTTTGGCTGCTTCTCTAATTATTATTATTATTATTATTAACCAATTTCTGATTGAGACTGAGCACAAAGTCATGGTGGGAAGAATGTAAGGGAAGATGAGAAGAGGTAAAATGTAGGAAAGATCTTATTTGAACTGCTTTCAGTATAAGCTGCCTTTCACCCCTGTGTGTGCGTAATGACCCTTCCTCTTCTAAGTTCTTCAGTAATTCCTTTGCTGGGGACCTCCAACTTATAGTTCCTCAGACTTGGGTGATTGAATCTCTTCTGTGCAGTCATTTTCAACTCCCCCTTTAGCATCTAGGGGTCTGATTTCCACGTCTGGTTTGTCTCTGTTGGAGCTCCTCATCTTTCCAGGTGACCTTATTAAGCAGGACCATGAACTATGCCTGCCTTCTCCTGAGCACATCACATACCTGTAAACAGAAAAGATTTGTACATCTTTGCTTTGAGAGAGACTGAGTCTGGGATTAACAAACCCAGGCCAATACAATAGCCATCTCTACGTCTGCTCTCTTCATTTTCAGAGTTGTAGATTAGTCTCTGTCCTATTCTTCAGATTTCTGTGTAAGTTAGATTCATGTCATCTGTGTCATCACAGCTTGAAGAAACGTAGCTCATATCTCTGTGTGGTCCCACAGCATTGCCAACCTGAGGAAAGGAGATAGAACCACTTCCGCTTCTTAGAAATTCACATCCCAAGACAGCTCTCTCCAAAAAGTCTTCCTAAGTGCCCTGTCCTCTCATTACTCTGAGCTACTTTTGTAACTTCGATCCTGTAGAAAGGGCAATAAAAAAATGGAGCACATTTTTGTCATTTATTTTGTAAATTCTACATAGAAAGATATTCTCACACTCACTTTGCTGTCTGAGATCTATTATATTTGTATTTTAGCCAACATTAACGTACAAAGGTCTCGTCTAGCCTCCTGTTAATATTTATATAACATAATATATTATTAATAATATATAATAATAATAAACTATTTAATAACACCTAGTGAATTATTTTTTCTTTAAAATAAAATGCTTCAGGAACTCATGAATTTATACTGAATGACAATCCCAGTTTTGTGGAGGTTGGATGGGCGTATTCCTGACACAGTTAGGTTATTAATTTACTTCCACTAACTATTGTCATAGTTATAATCATTATATAGTCTTAAAGTGCTTCTTAAATTTTTACTTATACTTTGGTTACTTTATGCCCATAATGAACTACTGGTAAAAGTAGGAAGTGCAATACACACTATTGTAGGAATATGACAAGATAATAAGGAATGCTGAAACTGATTAATTCCATAAACCCACCTAGACTTGCACCAGATGTGTAAATTGCATTTTTCTGATAAAACTTCTGTGACAGTACATCAGAATGCCCCTAGTAATTGAAAACCAATGTAAAAGTAATAAAATACTTTCTGACATTTATTTCTAATTTAGATTTTCATTAGTTGGGATTAAACTCCTCCTTATACCAAAGCTATATTCAGACAAATACTTATAAACAGCAACCTGGAACTTTCTTACTTATGCCATTATTTGCAATAGAAGTTTAATAAACTTTAAAAAATAACTTTACTGAATATTTTTCAAGTATGAAATGTAAAAGTTTTAAAATTTAGTGCTCTCTGTTGCTTCTCTTTTCTCTAGATGAAGAAAATCCTCATTATAAGATTCGGCTTTTGTTTTGTTTTTTGTTCTTGACCTCTGTAACAGGCCAAGCCCTCAGTCCAGTTCAGTTTATTTCAGTTTCCCG
>NW_007730932.1:120793-125007 GCF_000696425.1 Galeopterus variegatus | reverse complement strand
TGTTCTTGACCTCTGTAACAGGCCAAGCCCTCAGTCCAGTTCAGTTTATTTCAGTTTCCCGTCATAAATTATTCACAGCTAACAAGTAAAAGTTAATATTTCCCTCTCTGATTTTCCCTTATTAATAGAAGAAATGGCTTAGCCAGATATGCCATACTTCTTACGCTATTATTATCTAATAAAACCCCACATCCCATCATTATTAATTTTGATAGTTAATGTATATACACTGCCTTCAAAATTCTAAAATATAAACATAAAATCATTAAAGAAAATATAGGAGACATAATGCTGAATATTTCACAATTAGATATTAAATAATAAAAATTATATTAGTAATTAAAAACTCAGCATCAAATTCAGTAAATAGATTTCTATAGAAATGGTCAGATATAGTTTACAAGTAGAAAGTTTTTTCTATTCTGTACCTGAAGAAAATAGGACACATGAAGAAAGAATTAGTTTTATAATTTTATCTCATCTTTGAAAATAAAATTCTATAATTAAATTCAACTACCAAACAAAGTGTGCTTAGCATCCTCAAGTAAAGAAAAACTATTCCATTAAATGAATATATATTGCAACAGAAGCCTAAGGCATAAACATTACAACTACCAATGTAAAGTTTTACCTTATTTCCTTTTAAATTGTAACTTAATAAAGAGGAGCAATGCACTTTGAAAGTGTTGCATTGTTTTGAAAATATTTACATTTGTTTTATCTCATGTACATTAACATAATGGGCCTTTCATCTTGTTGTCATTCATGAATGAAAAATAGGGTGAAAATTAAAAGAAAAATGTGTGTTTTTAGAATATACTTTCATTTAGAACTAGTATTGTATGTATAATATTCACTTAAATAAAATCATAGAATTCCATTTTCATTTATATTAATAACTTCTTTCCTTGTGACAAAAGCCACATGGCAGTTCAAAAACTTGATAGAAATCATCTGATGCAATAAGTTTAATATCTGAAGAAACACTCATAATTTAAATTCAAATACCATTTGGGCCAGAGATACTATCTTATAATGAATAAATCACAATCCAATCTTTATCAAAGAAATAATACAGATTTTTAAAAAATCATTTACTTAGCTAAGAGTAAATATTAGTTTCTGGTCACAGAATAAAAACTTTCATCTATCAATTATTTGGGGTAAACATTGAAAATTATCTGATTATGTGCTTTTATTTCCTTGCCTTAGGAAATTAATCAAAGTACTCTGAATAAAAATATTTCATTAATAGATTTGTTTGTTTTACATATTTATTGAATCTCTCCTATACTAGGCACCATAAAGACTTACTATTTTTTCTCAAATGCCTCATATGTATTGAAGTAGACACATGTAAAGCAATTGAAATATAATCAGTCTATAATAAAACACAAGCATCCATGAATAACAGAAGAAATAATGCCAGTATTTACCACAGTAAACTAAGGGAAGAGATGGAGTAAAATCTGAAAAGGAGAATTGGAGCAAAGACCTCAAAGATTACTAAGAATTTTCTATGCTATTAATAGATGATAGGTAGAAGAAGGGAGAAGAAATGGAACAAAAGGCCAACTAAATGTGGAGATGTGCATGCAATGTAGGTAGGTTAATTGTAGTACGCTAGGACTCATGTCTAGTAGATAGTTAAAAATTCATCAAAACATTCTGACAGAGGATAGTTGCATATTCAAATATGATTGTATTTGATGTGTATGAAATCACAACAAGATAGCCAACTAGAAGGCAATTGCAGAAATTCATGAAAGAATTTATAAATAGTTAAACTAAGGCTATGACAAAGAGGCTGGAGTGAAGAGAAAGAGTTATGATTAATAGTGAAGAATTTGAGAAACTTTTTGGCAAGTGAAAAGTTCAGAGGTAAGAGACACAGCTGGTTTTGAATAAACAACTATGTGCTTTTTTTTTTTTAACCTGTCCAATTTCATAAGTCTTTCTTCTTCCTCCCCCTCTCTCTTTCTCATACTGTTAAAGATTGTTGAATTTATTAGTAATGATAGATGTAAAGACCCCGGTGTGGCCATAAAAATTTGTAGATGCTCAAAAAATAAAAGTTACTATTGTTAAATAAAATTTATTGAACTTGGCAATTAACATTATATATTAAGGAAAAGTAGGAAAGAATATAAGCTAACACCAACATTTCTGGCAAGAGCAACTGGTGAACAGTGGTGCCAGGAAGAGAAGCAGGGTCACAAGAGACAACCAGTAGGAAATATCAAGTAAGCAGTTGGGTAGGATGTCCTAGAGCTCAGGAGAGACACTTGTGCACAAGTAAAGAATTGGTAGTCATCAGTATTCAATGAAACCATATTTGAATAAATTCCAGGGAAAGCAGGAACAAGTAGTTTGATCTCCCTATTTAGCATATATGTTTAAAAAACAATTAAACATGACTATAAATGATCCCACAAACATACCATTCTTTTAGAAACACATCTCAACTTTTTACTGTGCAAAATTATTTATTATGCTGCTATCTAAGAGTGAAATTACAGATGTATGGTTCTAAAACACTGCAGTTAGTACTACATAATTTGGTACTTAATTCATGTAACTATGCTGTAATGGATCCTGAAATAAACTATCCCAGTATGTACACGCATAGTTCAAATTCAATGAATGTTAACTACCTAATATTCTATTAGATGTCTTCTTGAATATTGCCTTGGCTATACTAGGTCCTTTCGTTTTCATGTTTGTCAATTTCAACAAAAAGAATACAAACAAACAAAAACCAGTTGCTGGGAATTTGATTGGGATAGCATTAAATCTATACATCGATTTGGAAAGAATTGACATTTTTGCAATATTGAGTCTACCAATCCATGAACATACTACAAAGTCTTCACTTATTTCATTCTTTTTATTTTAAATTTTTTAACTTATTATTAGTATATTCATTCTTATAAATCTTAATGTTTCTTTATGCCCTTTGCCCGGCTTATCACGTCCCAAACCCCCTCCTCACTTCCCCCCATCTCTAGTATCCTTAGGATTGTTCTCTCTTTATGAAAGTATTTGTCTGGCTTATTTCTCTTAACATTATTTTCTCCAGACTCATCCATGTTGCTGCAAATGGCAGAATTTCATTCTTTTCTATGGCTGAGTAGTATTCTATTGTATATATATACCACACTTTCTTTATCTAGTCATTCGTCAATGATCAGTTAGGTTGGTTCCATATTTTGGCTATAGTAAATGAACATGGGAGTGCAGGTATCCCTTTGACATGATGATTTACATTCCTTTGGATATATACTAGTAGTAGGATTGCTGGATCATATGGTAGCTCTGTCTAGTTGTTTGAGAAACCTCCATACTGTTTTCCATAATGGCTGTGCTAATTTACAGTCCCACCAACAGCATAGAAGAGCTCCCCTTTCTGAGCATCCTTGCCAGCCTTTGTTATTCTCAGCCTTTTTAATAATGGCCAGTCTAACTGGGGTGAGATGATATCTCAATGTGGTTTTGATTTGCATTTCTCTGACGATTAGTAATTCTGAACATTTTTTCTTATACCTGTTGGCCACTTGTATATCTTCTTTTGAAAAGTGCCTATTCATCTCCTTTGCCCATGTTGTAATTGGATGACTTGTTTTTTTTTACTGTATAGTTGTTTGAGTTCTTTGTATATTTTGGATATTAATCCCTTGTGAGATGTATAGTTTACAAAAAATTTTTGCCCATTCAGTAAGTTGCCTTTCTGTTCTGTTTGTTTCCTTTGCTGTGCAGAAGCTTTTTAGTTTGATATAATTCCATTTATTTATTTTTTTATTTTGTGTTGCTTGGCTTTGAGGCGTATTTATAAAGTCAATCTTCTTTAATTTCTCTGAGAAATTGTAGACTTTAGTGTCAAAGACTTACACATCTAGCATAAGACGTATTCCTAAGTATTTGATGTCTTAGGATGTGATTGTAAATGTTATTTTTTCAAAATGCTATACTCTAATTATTGCTAATATAAAAACTCAGCTGAACTCAGTGTCTGGAAAATTTGTCAAATTCAAATTTTAATAGTTTATTGATGTATACTTTTGGGTTTTCTATGAACACAATTTTATCATTTGCAAATTGTAATGGCTCTACTTTTCCATTTCCAGGCTTTATCACATTTTTTCTGTTTCCTGCTTTATAAACCAAGTAGAAATTTTAGTAAAATAATAATGAGCACCATGGTCTTCTTCTAACCT
>NW_007730932.1:118409-120376 GCF_000696425.1 Galeopterus variegatus | reverse complement strand
CAAAACAAGGTCAAACATTTGTCCCATGTTTTGTGTTTTGCAGCTTCTCTCATCAAGAAGGAGAGTATATTTCTCAATCTCTTTCACCTGGGGTTGGCCAGTGACTTGCTTTACCTGATACAATATTAACAAACAGGACTTAAGCAAAATATCGATAAGTGCTTACACATTTGGCTTTCTCTCCCTTCCACCACCATGTGATCAAGGTCCCAGTTCCTTTAGTTCCAGCTCCTTCCGTGATCCCAAACTTTGATAATGCCAAATCATCTCTTTGAGTGGCCTGGCTATATTCTATTTGAATTTTCAACATCTGGATTTGTGAGTAGCTCCCTATATTAATACCTCTTTACTAAACTAGCATGAGGTTTTTTTTTTTTCAATGAAAGGACCCTGACTCCTAATACCATTGTTAACATCCTGGGAACTTAATTTATCAAATTTATATTTGTTCTGTTTTACTAACACACATAGTCTAAGTAGTAACTTATCCTTCCCTGCTTTTTGGAGCCAGGTAAACTTTGCCGGGAACTCTAAGGCCAGATCCATCTCTATAAATTCTGGAGATTTTTAAGAGACATTTGCCTCCTTGGTTCTCACTCACTATTATAAATATAAATTCTGGAGATTTTTAAGAGACATTTGCCTCCTTGGTTCTCACTCACTATTATAAATGTCTTAATTATCTATAGTTCTTTAAAATTTAATCTCTGAAGTAAATTAAAATATCTCCGATTCAGAACATTCATCTCTCTCTCTTTCTCTGTTTCTCTGTATATACACTTTATATTCTCTCTCTGTCTCTGTTTGGTCTCTGTCACATAACCAATTCAAAAAAAAAATCAATCTTATTATTTCTCATTTATGTATTTCCTCTGTATCCTAATTTATAGTGTTATTCATATGATTGTCAGTTTCTAAAGAAAGTGTAATTAATCTCCTTCTCTTACATGACTGGTCTAATTCATTTATTTGTAATGACTTTTGCTGTATATAATGCAATATATGATATTGATGAGTAAAAGATCAGAACTATTATACATTTTGAGGAATTGTAGCTGGTGTCAATGCAAAAAAGTCTCTTTGTCCCACATATTCTTTAATCTTGAAATTGTAAAATTATTTTGGTTCACTTAAATATTGGCAAACCTGACTTATTTTATGAGCACTTGCATGTACTTTTGCTCATACATTTATTTAAAATAATTTGGGGTCTTTTATTTCACTTCTGTGTATGTAGCATTAGATAGATTTTTTTTTACTCAACATTAATTTTTTTATGTTGACTAATATTGACTGTTGTTTCTACCATCAGATTTAATTATTTTTCTATTTTAATGCTTTTTAGTTGTTTGAATTTTGCTAATTTGTTTCTATTGCTCCTTTTTTTCATTTTTGTAAATTTTCAGGGTTTAGAAATTATATAGACTCGTGTATGCATTAAAAGTCCATAAATTAGCAGATTTAAAAATGTGGCTTTAGATCTATTTACACAAACTCTTAATTCTTCCATCAGGCAATATTTTTACATGCATTCAAGAATGCAGAACAGCATCACATTACGTATCATTTGGTTTACACTTAATTGTTTTACTTCATGTAAGTGACAACCAAAGATTTTTCTGAAACTGTAGGTAATATACATTAACGCGGCAGTTAACAAAATAACCTTATAAACACAAAAGGGACATCACCATGTTAACATTAGAAATTTAAATGACTGCCTAGGCACATTTTGAAAGAAATAGAGTGAATTCAGTGCAGTCATAGACACTGCTTTTGAAAGGAAAGAAATATTCTACCAAGTGACTGTTTAATCAAGTAAAAGGTTAATATAACAGAAACATAATTTGGAAACCTAACCTAATAAAATTTTATACAGAAACTTTATTTTAAAAAACACAAGGGAGAAAACAGTATCCTCTTCTGCGGGGGATGTGGGAATTACCCTGTTTCCAATAATATAGTAA
>NW_007730932.1:116134-117334 GCF_000696425.1 Galeopterus variegatus | reverse complement strand
TGAACCATGATACTTTTACATTTCTTTAATTTTTCTGTGGTGAATAAATTTAGTAGTATTAGACTGAAATTTAGGTTAATTGAGCTCTTTTAGGCTAAAGATACTCTGCCCTAAACATCTTCACAACCCAGTATTTGGCAAAATGACTGGCAGAGAATAAGTGCCAGTTTATTAGCAAATGATTAAGCCCTAGATTTGGAATACCAAATTAATTCATAGATCTTACAATAGACTTTTTAATAACTTATTTCATATTTGAATTAACTAAAAAAAAGAAGAAATCTACTCACAAATGAGAATGAAAGAATTGGTTCTACTTAGAAAGAAGCAGAAAATTCAAGCTTATTTTAATTATTAGGAAAGAGAGGCTTTATTACTTTGATTTGCTATGTAACAGTTACTACCTAAATTTATCCATTACAGTTACACATTTATAAATTACAGTGTTCCATGCTAGGCTGAGTTCCCTTTAATATTAAGAATTTCTTTAGGGTACTACAACATTATTAAATTCCTACCTCTCTTTAAGTCTCTAGACCAGTTGAATTGTAATAATGTGTTTACACATCTGTCTTCCCCAGTAGAACATAAAAGCAGGGACCAAGTCATGTTCACCTTTGTACACATAATGCCTTCAATAGATTAAACATTAGTACATGTTGGCTGAATGAGGTTTCCCTGTCCCTGGTAAGGAAGAAACACTTCATTGTAGTATTACCTGATCTAATCTTGGGTGTAGAAGCAAATAAAAAGCAAGAATATAAGAGTAAGTGTTCTCTTGTTTTTTGTTTTAAAATGTTCATTTTGATTACTGTAATGTTGAAATTCACATATCATGACCCCTAGCATAAGCTGGTAAAAAGGTGCTATGATTATGCAAATTCATACTTTAAAATTAATGTTAAAGTGGATATTGATTAATATTACTAGATTATTACTCTAATTTTATTTGCAATAAATAAATACACATTTGGGGTGTTTTACTTGGTTAAAAAATAGCAATGTTTATGGGATCTTTTAGTTTAAAAAGTCTTCACACCAATTTTGACTTTAATGTAAGAATTTTCCATCAAGTTTCTCTATTGCCCTTGAGAATTCCAGTTTAAAATGGGTTGTGTAGTGCTACTTTTGTGTGTGTGTGTCTTTTTTCGTGACCGGCAACGGATCGCGACCCTCAGTGTCGCGCCCGTACCGGACCGG
>NW_007730932.1:111734-116018 GCF_000696425.1 Galeopterus variegatus | reverse complement strand
CCTCAGTGTCGCGCCCGTACCGGACCGGGACCGGCAACGGAATCGCAACCCTTGGTGTTGCCCCCGCTCCTCGCTCAGCCAGCGAGTGGCCGGTCTGTATGTGGGATCCGAACCCTCGGTGGGAGCGCCGCCGCGCTTCCCAAGCGGTGCACTGTAGCAGTGCGCCACCGGGCCGGCCCCGGTTGTGTAGTGCTACTTTAAAACCACTCTCTAAGATGCTTCATCTAGACATTTATGACATGTACACAATAATAGTTTAATTTCTGTAATCAAATCTTCTCCAGAGAGAAAACAAACTCCTAGAGAAACAAAAGATTTAGAAGCCATATAAGGTATGGTTATAATTTAGTCTGCATAGACTCAGAAAGCAAATGCAAAACATTCCATAAGCATCTGACTTTGTGGCTTAGCAAAAAGAAAAGACAGAGACTATCCCAGCACAAGTGTTCTTTAGAAAGAGTGCCTGAAAGTTTGCTTTCAACCAGGTCCTGTACTAAGTAAACCCTTGCAAAGCTTTCACATAAATTTCACTCAAAACTGCCCACCCATTGTAAATATATTTCTGTTACTTACATGTGAGTCATTGGAACAGAAGTCATAAATAAACCAATTACAAATATAACAATTAAAAACTAAAATAGCCCCAGTGGAAAAGTCAACTTTATTCTTCTTGGAAGGTATGAGCAATTTTTTCACTAAAATGATGACTAAAAGAGGATGCTCTTTACAGAGAGATTAACACTATTTCAAGCAATTGCTTATAGCTCAAGAGAGCAGTTTCCACATTGTGCTATAATAGCCCAAGGTTAATTGAGAAAACAGTCATTTAATTTAAAAAAAAATAAAGTAAGGGAAGAAGAGTTATACAAGAGAAGAAATGGAAAAGACTCTGTTCTAGATACTTTTATATATATTTTACATACACTGTCTTGCATAATTTATTCAACAACTCTATAAGATAGGTATTATAATTCACAATTGTACAAGAAAATAAATTTTACCCAAAATTTAAAAATTTACGTAAGGTCATGTAGTTAATAAGTGACAGAATTTTAACTTGAAGCTGTATGCAGACTATTTTTCCAATACATATTGCATTTATGATATTCTGTGGAGCATAACATAAAAATGCATAAATGATATCTTCAAGACTTANCAGGACAGAGGAATATTGCTCCTTTTAATGGCAGGTAGGATTTCTCCAGATGTGGATTTTGCACTGTGAGGAGAACGAGAGGGTTGGAAAGTGGAATTCTAGCCAGAGAGAAGACATTTAAGCAAGGACAATAACATTGAAACAGCAGAGTGCTGGGTGATGAAAAGTAGCCAGTTTTGCTCATGTAAGGGCATGCTGGGGTCAGAAGACAGGGGATAAGCTTGGATTTCAGTTTAAGTGGACATTGACATGGTCAGTACTGAGTTATGAGAGATCTAATGTATCATGTGAGACTGGATCCCAGAGCAGTCACAGCCTGAATGCTTGAGCTGCTTCCTTGCTTTAAGTAGAAATCAAGCTTTTAGAATCAAGTTTGATCCCTCCTTTGCTTTCAGACCCCATCTCTGCTTCCTAACAGCCTGAAGCACCTGCTTCTCTTCTTAGAAGGAAGAGCTGCAGCTCAGCATTTCCTGTATCCATGGATCTGAACAGGACCATTCCTTAACAAGACAGCTTAACTGCCCACCAGCCTGCAGTGATATTATTCTGCCAGTCTGGAGGACCCAGCTCATGTCTCCTAAGTGCCAGGTATGTAAGAAGAGTCACAGCCTCTCTCTGTCACAGCTAGCTCTTAGTCTTCCTACCTTTGCAGAATGAGCTGGATGTATGTGGATCTAATATGAAGCTGGGAAGCATTAGCAAGTGAAAGCAGCTGTAATCTTTCCCTCGGAAGATAAATAAATGTCATCTCCCCTGGGAAGATGAATACACATAAGATGAGTGAAGCCTTTCTGAGAACTTTCTCCTTAACTCACTCGCACTAAATTTCAATAAAAAGGTTAAACTTAAATTTTCAAACTATATTTTAAGCACTACATTCTTTTATCACTCAGCCAACTATACTTTGATTCCTCTCTTTTAAACTTTTGGATAACAAGATAAGCTCGGGAAGTGGTTAGAAGAAGCTGTAAAATATGAAGAGAAAATAAGTTGTAGTACTGAACAAAATTTAATATTATAAAAATATCACAGAGTTTCTTGGAAAAATAAGATAATTTGTTTATAAAATATACAAAATCTATGTATATCTGGACAATAAGGGAAAATTTACAATTATTACAATGAATCAGATTTATTAATTTTAATACAGAAGTTTGAACATAAAACATGTGTTTTATCCACCAATTGTATCACATGACTAGGTTAAAGATTCCATTTCTGTCTCCTGTTCCTTTTCAGAGTGTTGTGAATTATGATGAGGGAAATAGTTTCATCATCAGTGGAGTCTAGGGATTTAAATTTCATTCAAGGATGTTATAATGTTCCATATTAGGGGAAAAATAGTTAGGTTACTGCCACCAAGCACTGCTTTCTAAAGCTGTACTCTGGTTTTGTTCTAAAGAGAAAGCATGGTCCAGAGATCAGAGCATTTCTATAAATGTGCAATCATCCTCTATGAGAAGGAAGTAAGCACGATTCATTGTGAATGATTATACTTGCATAATGGGGAGAAGCTAGCCTGCAAATAGCTGCTTTTGCTTTGCATGGTCCAGAGATCAGAGCATTTCTATAAATGTGCAATCATCCTCTATGAGAAGGAAGTAAGCACGATTCGTTGTGAATGATTATACTTGCATAATGGGGAGAAGCTAGCCTGCAAATAGCTGCTTTTGCTTTGTTGTTGTGCACCTGTGTCCCCTCAATTTGACAGACCATAGACAGGGGCCCTACATGCAAAGCACACCTATCCTGTGATTACTCTGTGTTCAAGTCTCTGTGATTACAGATGTTTTGTGGTGTAATCCCACTCCTCTAAAACTTCTACTTCAGTATATAAAGCCATATAAATCTATTAAGTTTGCAGTACATATGACCATTTAACAATGTATTCCAGCCATTTTGTATCAATACCATTTGGAATTTCAAATACTACTCGTGATAATAATAGCCTTACTTGTGCCAAGCTCTAAGTACCTTAAATGAGTTAATTCATTTAATCCTTATAACAACCCCAAGAGATAGGTACTATTATAATCGCTATTTTACAGGTTAGGAAACTGAGGCACAGAGAGATTAAATAACTCAACCAAAGTCACACGTCTAATAAGGTAACTTGTTGGGGCAGGATTGGAATCTGGGCAGTCTAGCACCAGTCTGAGCTCTTCACCACCACATAATGCTGCTTATGATTCCATTTCTATGAAAATCAAGAAATACTTTTAAAAAGTTAGTGTTAAAAATAAAATGCAGAACTGTTAAACTGATCTTTTAAAATGTGGATTTCTCTCCCATTTGTTGGTCGCCTGCTCATGCTAGCTGCTGCTCACGCAGAACTCTGAAGGCCAAAGGCCAGCCAAGACTCCAATGCTGGCTCCCCCACTTTATGGCTGTGTAAATAAGGCAGATTATTTTTACGTTTCTAAACTTCAGTTTTTCCATCTGTAAAGTGAAAATGATCATCACGAACCTACTTAGGTTTGCTATGAGGAGTTCATGAGACAGTATGCGTAAACCATTCATCAATGTGGCTGGCATGTTATTAAATGGTTAGACATTATATGTTAATAATTGCAGCCATACTTTAGGAAAGAAAGGGTCAACTTTGGATTCATGTGACTGTATTTATTGACTTGCCCATTAATGTTAGGTTACCCTAATTGCCTTAATAAAATAAACAATTGAGGAAAATTTTTAAAAATTGCTACTGGTTCTTGGTAAAAATCAGTTTAAATTCCAGTATTTACCATATTGATGCCTCTGGCATGACTCTAGTAAATACATAGGTAATTATATTTAGAAGCAATCATTAATATAAAGAGTGGAAAGTTTATCAAAACACTAAATGTTGATGGTGATGATTATAGCAGTGACCAAAGCAGGACAACATGGATTAGATCTTCTCCTGCATATTGCATAAGGACATTATAAAAGCAAAAGCAATTATTATAAATGTGTTTATAAGCCTGAAATGGTTAGGGAATAATGAATATAAATTTGATGCATAAATGTATCTTAAATATAAAAATCATGTCTACAAAGGGAATGATTATACTTTCAAGTATTAAAAAAAGATAAATTTCTAATATAAACACAGGTCTTTAAATATGATTTGATTAGTTCTAATAGAG
>NW_007730932.1:108686-110224 GCF_000696425.1 Galeopterus variegatus | reverse complement strand
ATAATAAAGTTAATTTAGGCATAGTTGTATTCAACAAAATATACATGCTCTATTAATGCTTCTTCACTGAATAATGGTAAAATTCTTGAGAAAGAGCAAAGTGGAAGTTCTTCAGCATATAAAGTGTAGTAGTCCATTATTAGTCCATTTTTTGTGTGTTGCTATAACAGAATTCCTGAGACTGGGTAATCTCTAAAGAACAGAGGTTTATTTGGCTTATGATTCTGAGACTACTGCATCTGGCAGGGGCCTCAGGCTGCTTCTACTCATAGTGAAAAACGACAGGCAGCCAGACCCATGTTCGTCTAGTGTACCACTCTCCTTCGTTCTCTCTCTCTCAGGGGAGGTGCTGGGGTCTTTCAAACAACCAGCTCTTGAGGGAACTAATACAAGTGAACTCATTCATTACTCGCCCGCCCAGGGAGAGCAATAATCCATTCATGAGTGATATGCCCCCATGACTCAAACAGCTTCCAACACTGCCACATCGGGGATTAGATTTCCACATGAGTTCTGGGAGGACAATACATCCAAGCTCCATCATTAAGAACAATAGCTTTGAAATAAAAAAATAAGGAATAGGGATTTGAGCTTTGTATGGTAGAATTATCAGTAAGCTCCTTGGTTACGTTACTTGCCATCTCAAAATCTCAGTTTCCTAATTTATAAGGTGTGGATAAAAGCAATTTCCTCAGAGAAATGCCATGATCAATTGGTCAGATAGTAGAAGAAAAGAAATTAGTAGAGGGTCTGGCATACAATCAGTGCTCAATGTATCCCAAATGCTGTTACTTGAAATCTTTTCTATGTAGGTGCAATCTGACCTTGTCTTTTTCCAGGTTTGGCTGATTTTTTTCTGACTCTCACAGTGATCTATTAATTGTACTTGGATGTCCATTCCTCCTCCTTATTAATTTCACTGCATTTCCCATCACTCTCTGCAACTGCTGAAAGTCCAGACTTTTAAGCAATCACCAACTAATTTGTTTGAGCTTTTTGTCCCTCTAAACTTCCCTGAAAAAAAAAAAAATCCACCGTCAGTTTTACTTAAAAACAAGGTTTGGAGTCTCTTACATGAGGCCTTGAGGTCCCTTCATCTCTTGGTGGGTGTCCATCACAGTTTATGGATCTTGCTCTCGGATCTTTGGCCCTTGCCCTTGGTAGTTTCTCCTGCATTGTGGTGATAGAAATGTGGAATTCTATTTCCTATTTCCTATTGTTTTTTTTTTTTATTTATCCATGTTTTCTTATTAAATATAAATTTTTTAAAAAAAACAAAAAACTTCCACAGATAGACAAATCCCATAATATTTCTTGTAAAACTTTACTAAACCTTTTTTTTCTGGCTGTAATCAATGAAAGGCCTTTACCATTTTACAAAAACTAGAGGCATCTTTTAAAAGGACTATAGAATTGCACTTTTTATACTTATCAATACCATGTTTTTCCAATATAGTGACCATTAAAATGTACTCATTTGGGCCGGCCTGGTGGCGCACTGGAGAGTGCGCCGCTTGGGAGCACGGCGGCACTCCCGC
>NW_007730932.1:102033-105721 GCF_000696425.1 Galeopterus variegatus | reverse complement strand
TTTTCATATGTCTGTTGGCCATTTGTATATCTTCCTTAGAGAAATGCCTACTTAGCTCTTTTGCCCATTTTTTAATTGGGTTGCTTGTTTTTTTCTTGTAAAGTTGTTTGAGTTCCTTATATGTTCTGGATATTAATTTTTTTCAGATGTATATTTTGCAAATATTTTCTCCCACTCTGTTGGTTGTCTTTTAACTCTACTTTCAGGGATCATTTCTATAGTGTGTTATTCTATAATTTTAATGACATTTTTGCTAACATTTTGGTATCAGGTTGAAAGTAACCAGTATTAAACAAATGCAAAAATTTTATTGACAAATAATTATGCCCATCAGAGTAAGAAAAGAGGACAGTAGTCTTTATTATACAGCAGGAAGTTAAAATTCTGACAAACATAAGTATTGAAAGAATGCCTAAATCATTTAACTAAAGATCAAAAGTGTAATAATTTTGTAACATATTTGGTAAACATACTGTTTCATCTAGGAATAAAATACAAAAACAGAGGAAGTATTAGCTAATATTTAAGTAATTACTTAAATTTCAGAATAACTTGTAATGCAAATTTGATTTTACTCATGTTAATAAAATGTATGCATTATAAATTTCTGTAAAATGGTAAAACTCACATACATAGTTTAAGCAAATATCAATCCATTCATGTCATTTATATTTTAAATACTTTATTGTATTTTATTTTATTTCATGATGTTTCAAAAGTTGAAAATTGATCCTTGGCATCAGTGACGGTTTTAGGGGAAGGTATACATTAAAATGTTTTGTGAGTTAAACACTGCTAAATATTTCTTATCAGACTTGGGAATTCTGGCTAAATGAATAATAACAGAAAACTGAAGGGATTGAATCTTTATGCAATGTTAATGCAAAAATATTTCTTGAGAGAAAATTATAATTCAAAAATATTATATCAATTTCTCTGCTTTAGTAAACACAACATGCTTTGGCCAAAGGGCATCACAATAAATACCAATTTTTGTTCTGTTATGCTGGTCTTTTTTATGTTGAAATTATGACTAAGTACTAGCTTCAGGAGATGGTGGGGCTTACTTTACTGAGAAAGTTTCTTAAATCAAGTTTTTGTTTCCATTTACCTTTCTCTTACTGAACTAGAATGAGGAATGTTCAGCTCCATGACCTTCTGGGCTCAGTGACACGTCTTTCTTTTTCAAAAATTAATTAGTGAATTGAAGGCTGAATCAGCCTTCTTCCAAGTAATTTTCTTGCTCTTCAGAAAGTTGACTTCTTTACTCTCATTATCAATGTCCTTTGCCTTCTCAGCAGCATTTAAAACATTATCTATTATTTCTGCATCACTAGCACAATGTCAATGGGAGGGGGTGAGACCCTTCTGTGGAGCCGAGCCCAACAGCAGGGTTAATCAGAGTGGCAGGATCAGGGGTGTCAAACTATCATGTGCAGAGACATCCAGGAATCTGGGTGGAGTTATTAGGAACTGATGGTAAAAAAGAGATGAATATCTGTCAGTATTAGCTCTAGCAAACAGTGAACAACATCTGGAATATGGGACATTGAAACCAGGCTACAAAACAGGCTTAAAAAATTGTCACTATGATAAACAAAGAGTATTTAGTAAACTTGGTAAGATTAGGGAAATGGAAACCTGTATAAAGATCAAGATTGGGGTCAAAACCTCAGTTCAGGCTCACAGAATAAAGCAAAGTAGGATCATGGGGATAGATTACCACCTGGTAAAAGTGTGTCTCGAAGTCCTTTTAATCCAACTGTGCTGGGGATTCTCCTACATCTGAGCTTCTCTGACAGAATCATCCACCTTGCCCAGTCTCCTTGCCCTTCTAAATGACATTTGCAGCTTTGTGCCTTATGTGATGCATTTACTTTCAATACAATCATTTTCATTATCATCTATTCTTTTTCTACCCCTCACATTTTAATCATTTTATTTCATTTTATTTTAAGATATTTCAAAAGTTGATAATTGATCCTTGGCAACATTAATCCTGGGTAATTCCAGAAAATTAATAACAACTCATAGTCAGTTTCATGATATTCTTAACTTTTAAAAGAATGCTTAACACAAACATTATAAAAAGAATAAAAATATGTAAAGTAATATGTTATATTTAAGGAATACAATTAAAAAGTATAAAAATTGCCCTGAATGAAAACAATAACAAAATTCAGATTGTGACTGTCTCAAGGGAGGGAGGGAAAAGAATAAAACTGGGGAGTAAAACAGGTGGTCTTTAAATTTATAATATTTTTAAGAATAAAAACTGTGAGATAGATTTGCGAAAATATTACTCTTAATGTTTTTGGCAGATACTTAATTTTTGTTTTGTTTTTCTTTGCAGTTTCCCTAAATTAGAAATTAAACAAGAGTGTATGTGAGAAAGAGAAAGTGAGAGACAGAGAAAGAGTGAGAGAGAAAAATGGTGACCCCTCTTCCCCAGACACATCTTTTCCTCAAATTAATCAAACCCTCTATTATGTCCCTGATAATTTGGTTTCAGTTTTCCATCTGTCCTGACTTTTGCCATCTGCTCACTACTGATTTTGGCTTCATCATGCTTTACTCTTTGAAGCTCCTCTCAACATAGTCCTGTGAATTTCAGGTAGGAAAGGGACTGAGAACCAGAAACACACAGAACCATGTACTGAATATACAAGTCCACAGAGAAGGGGCAAATGCAAGATTAGGCTGAGTGACAGTGACCTTGGATTTCCACACTAGACTATTTGAGAGACAGAGGATAAGGACATAATAAGAAGTCCATTGATTACCTGGGATAATTACATTCTACTTGAATACAAGTGAGTTTGGATAAAAGTGAGGGTTATTTGTGAAAACTGCTGATAGAAGATTTGGGGAGAAATTAGAGACAGATGTTTCAACTACTGCCTAATTTGGTACAGAGTGATAGAAAGAGGTATGAATGGTGATAGATAGATAGATAGACAGATAGATAGATAGATAGATAGACAGATAAATGCATTTTTGTATGTATAGATGATATTTGAATGAGTGGATAAATGACTCATTAAATTGATATGAAAGCATTCTCAACTAGATAAATTAAGTGAAAATTGAGCAGAGCAAGGTTAATCATATTTTAAAGTGGGTGAATTCTATTAAATATGGAAAATTTAAATCACCCTTTGACTTACTCTCACCACCACCCCACCACACACACACACACACACACACACACACACACACACACCCCAGNTACAAGTGAGTTTGGATAAAAGTGAGGGTTATTTGTGAAAACTGCTGATAGAAGATTTGGGGAGAAATTAGAGACAGATGTTTCAACTACTGCCTAATTTGGTACAGAGTGATAGAAAGAGGTATGAATGGTGATAGATAGATAGATAGACAGATAGATAGATAGATAGATAGACTGGTACAGAGTGATAGAAAGAGGTATGAATGGTGATAGATAGATAGATAAATGCATTTTTGTATGTATAGATGATATTTGAATGAGTGGATAAATGACTCATTAAATTGATATGAAAGCATTCTCAACTAGATAAATTAAGTGAAAATTGAGCAGAGCAAGGTTAATCATATTTTAAAGTGGGTGAATTCTATTAAATATGGAAAATTTAAATCACCCTTTGACTTACTCTCACCCCCCCCCCACCCCACACACACACACACACACACACACACACACACACAC
>NW_007730932.1:79635-101084 GCF_000696425.1 Galeopterus variegatus | reverse complement strand
CCCCCCACCCCCCACACACACATACACACACACATCCCAGAGGGTGGTATATCAGCTTCTGAAGCTGGGCAAGGAGAGAAAACATGAAGTCAAAATACATATCTCAGGTGATTCTGGAGGGAGGAGGAGTGTGTCTTTTTTCTTCACCATTGAGAATCACTGCAGTTAAGATTACTTACATTTGCAAAAGTCAAGATTCTGTCAAATGGAATACTGCATGTAAGAGTAGTCCAACTGAACTATTCCCCTAAAAATTGGGAAGACAATCTACAATGAAATGCCAAGTTAGAATATGGTAAGCACCATAAGTAGACCAATCTCACTGGCATTGTAAAGCTATTCAGGGTCTAGATTGCATTCAGAAATGAGTTTTCTGAAAAGGGCACAAAATTATATTGAAGCTTCATGGTTTATTCGTTCTTTTTGATGGACTATATACAGTAGCTTTTTAATGTTTCTGTATTTAAAGTGACAAAATTGTGCTTAGGAAACATGGCTTATTCAATTGCATTTATTCATAGAAATATTTGAAAATTCTAATTAATATTGGGACAGAGATGGGACAATTTTTAATCTCTTAAGCCCAGTTTTATAAAAGTGTTCCAAATGAGTCACACACAGACTATGACATTCACTGGCAATTTTCAATCATTTTGAACTTTTAAATATCATTTTTACATTATGTTTTGAGTTTATGGAAAAATTAATATTGATAATCCCTAATTACACACGGGTTGAAATTAGTGAAAATAAGGCTATCTACAAATTGCACTCTAGAAGTTATTTTTTTTCCTGCTGTTTATTTGCACATGATTGGCAGATATTTTTGAAGTGTATTTCAAAAATATCTGCCAATCATGGGCAAAGAAAATTTAGAAAAAAAAGTGCTAGTCTCTCCTTCTACAGTAGCAAACTTCCTGGTTTTTAGCTGAGAATATGGCCACCTGGTAGAAAGGCTATGATATCCAACCTTCATTGCAGCTGGGGGGTATAGAAGTAACTGAAAACAAATGGTGTATGCTATTTCTAGCAAATATCTATAAAAAGAATGGCTATCTCCAGTTCCTTCTTGCTAGTTGCAATCATACATGTTGACTAGAATTGGAAAGACATTTAGAATCCAAGTTTTTTCTATGGTGAGTACAAAGGTGGAAAGTGCTTTCCTTGGGCTTTTATCATATTTCTTGATTTTTATTGATATTGTTCTACAGTTAGAATGCTTTTATTATTTTAGTTGACAAAAGGACCAATCACAGCTCGTTATCTTTAATCAATTTTTTTCTAATTTGGTTACCAGGCCTTTCAACAATGACTGTGAGTCTTCTCTTTTTTTTCTTTCTCTTTCTTTCTCTCTCTCTCTCTTCTACATTTATAATTTATTCCTAAAATATTGAATGTGCTGAACACCCAAAAGAAAAATAAAGTGTATGTCTAAAATAGCTTAAGAGATTCTAAAAAGTATTCAGGATACTTTTTAACAATTCCTCTACTCTGCTTTTTCAAATCCAAGTGATGCTGCTTCTTGATGTGACAGCGGAAAAATCAACAATTTTTGATTATTACTTAATATTGACATATCTTAAAGCAATCTACTACACATATACAACAAATCACAGGCCAATAGGTTGCGAATGTATAAGTAGAAGCAAGTTGTTGCAGGAGAGTCTTAAAAATTTTCAAGTATTTGAGTCTGTTTTAGAAAAAAAACAGGGTTATAAAACATATAATTCTATGAATATGTACCGAGTGACATTTTTAAAAGACAAATTAAAGCAAATTCAATTGCACTCTAAAGGGGAATGTGAATCTTGGAAAAATAAGAACATCAGTAAAATGATCAATACTTTGAAATTCAACTTATTCCATAGCCGGTATGTTAAACAGGCCTGAAATAAAATGCATTATCTTGATAATGCCAGTCATCAACCTGAAATCAAAATAAAAGGAATACTGCTGCCAGCGACGGGCTTAGTACATGATGCTGTTTTCATCATTTCATATGTTTTTCCTGACAATTCTTGTAAGTTATTTCTCATGAGAAAAATTCAGTTAAGTCATCCCCAGAAAAGTGAGTCATAGTATCTAAACACACAGGAGTACCATTCCATGGCTGAATAAATGAGAGCAATTCTATTTCAAACATGCCAGATGCTATACATTTTCTGGAAAGGATCAGGATTTCAGGTCTTTAGTGAGACTTCCCGCTAAGCTGAACATCTGTTCATAATATATTGAACACTTGCTAGTAAGACTAAACATGCTAAGGTGATTAGAACATCTTGATTGTGTTTTCCAATAGTATACAGACAAAAGGAGATGTCAAATTGGAGCACTGAACAAGCAACAAATCAACACTCAGCCACCATCCAAATATGCACCATCTCCTTTCCCCACTAGAACATCTTGATTGTGTTTTCCAATAGTATACAGACAAAAGGAGATGTCAAATTGGAGCATTGAGCAAGCAACAAATCAACACTCAGCCACCATCCAAATATGCACCATCTCGTTTCCCCATGACTTTCATTGATCATGTGTTAAAAATTTCCATAAAAATATAAGTGATATATTACTTCAAGAAAATTCTGTTTCTTTGTCTCTGAAATGAACTAATAAATAACAATAAAGATACTTAGACAAAAAATAATTTTTACTTACACAAAAGCATATTCACCACTTTGTGTTTTAATTTCCTCTGTTGTTTTCTCTGTATCTTTTCTCTCTATATATCTCTGAAATTGTGAAGTAATGAATACAATTAGCATAACCTTACAGAACATGCAGAATTGATTGCTTTGTGAAACTGATCTTCCATTTCAACATTCCTCTTCTTTTATCAGTTTATATCTGGTCATTTACCAAATTCTTTCTGACTTTTTTTTTTAACTAATGACCTTGTATCTCAAAATTCTGGACTAAGAATTTGTATATTCCATTGAGAATATTTAAACAATTGCTCTAATGAACATGAAAAGAAGAAAGTCAATGTATATTATTTGCAAACTGAAAAACAAATCAGTTCTTCACTAGCGCAATATAGTTCCTTTATTAAGCCCTCTAATTTACCAGTGATACAGATTCTGAAGAACAGTAAAAATGCAATTCTTCCTTTAGGCAGTACCTGATTAAGCAAATTTAGTTTAATTAATTGAGTCTATATGTGGGAAAACACTAAAAATCTGAATATCCTGAAAGTTTATAACATTCTTTCATTTCTTAAGAAAAAGATGGTTAAAATTATAGGTACAGAGAGATAACAAGAACATTTTATTAAAAACCATAACCATACTTAGCTCATTATTCTGCAATTTTTCATACTGTCTTTGAAAATGTATTTTATGTATTCATATTGAGATTAATTCAGACAAAGAGCATGATATTTTGAGAGCTAAAACTAAGTGCTGGGATTGAGTTTCCAAGATTAAAAAAAAAACGTGACCACATACTTAGGGATCAAAATCAATATAGTACAAAACTGGGAAATACGTTTGCCAAAAACACATTGAGTCTTAGTTTCTCAGACTTAGAAAACAAAGAAGTCTTTCAATACTTCTGATCTGATTAGACATGTGAACTTTTTGTCATAGTTTTAGTATAATTATAACATATTTCTCAAGAGAAAAAATGATTTGGTTGGTGAAATCCAGTCCTACATCTCAACATTCAGTATAGTTTAGTAGATTGTTCAAGTCACCCATAGATGATGTTAAAAAAACCAAAAAGATATCCTATAGTTTAAAAAAATTATCTCATGGGACATCTTATTTAAACTGCTGATTCTCATGAGGTAAATTTAAGAAAATATAACAGTTGTACCAAATCACGAGTTGGTAAATTGAGTGTCTTGCATACATTTCCCCAAAGGGCCCAATTCACAGAAGAATATCTCAGTAATTCACAGTAACCAAGAGAGAATAGGTCAAAATGGATCATTGAAACTAATATGATATCTTCACCAGGGTGTTTTGTAATAAGATTGGTACTTTGTATAACCCAAAGCACTGTTGACAAGATATCTAATGATTCAACATGTTTAGGATATATATTTGCTATTTTAAAAGCTGACACAGCCTTTTCCTATCATTTTTATTTATTTCTAATAGATGAATTATCAATAGCTTTAGTTGAAAAATACAACTCCAAAAAAATTCAATTTTTAAACAGCAATAAGTGTTTACAGTTCTGCATTTGTTTTATTTCAGTTTTACCTTTATTAAAAGGTTTCTATGTTCTACCTTCATCAATGGATATTTAGTTTTATATTGTATAAAAAGAAAAGCTTGATTCATTTATTCTCCAAGTGTATATTTTTAGAATTTAGATTTAACTTTGAAAAGAAGTAAGATTCAGGTAATTGTTAGTGCAGAGGTGATTGCACGAGAAGTTAGCTGCTGTGAATGAACTCCTGTCTCTTTTCTACTGAATAGTTCATATAAGAGAGCACAGAGAAAATTACACATAATTTTGTTGACCTATGCCTATGTTGAGTAGACATGAGGAATGGGAAAGAAGCCAGAAGAATGGAAACAGAGAAATGTCCCAATTTAAAAAAAATTCACAAGGAATCACTGGTGTTGGACCTCATTTCCTTTTTTAATGGGGTTATTAGAATGTGAGAGGCCATTCTCAAGGAATTTCTAGATTTTTTTGCAAAGACTTTTTCAAAGCCTTTCATAATAAACTTTTTTTAAAAAATAGCAAATGTGTGGATGGAATAAAGTACTCTTAAATAAATTAATAACCGATTGGACACCCAAGTTTACAAATGGGCCAGTGTCATTTTGGACAAACATCTCAACACTATCCTCTTAATAGTTTTTATCAAGGACTTTGCTGAGACACTAGTGATATGATCAAGTTGGCACAAGGCTAGAGGATTTTTTTGGATTGTATGCAAAAAAAAAAAAAAATTTTTTTTTGAGTGTTGGTTAGATTGACCATATACTAACAAGAAGAACTTTGGTAAAGATAAATGCCAATTCCTACTGAGGCTTCAAAATTCACTGAAACACTGGAGGAGAGAGGAAGTATAGTTCCAAATTTGTGAGGCCATCATCACTGTGGAGCTATAGAGCTTTGGATAGGAGAATGAAGTAAATACTTTCCAGGTTTTTTCTACCTCTGAAGTTAAGTAATTATATATTTATTACACCACAGAAATTTGAAAATTGCTTTAAAAGTATTTATAAGTAAAGCTCCTTACATCTTTCTGGGCAGATAGAAATGCAGTTAGTTACCCATGAAAAGATTACTCTTTGGTCTCGGACTTTCTTCAGAATGATCTTGATATATCTAAGCCAAGGAAAACAAAAATAGTTTTTCATATTCTCGTAATATTAGAAACTTCATCTATTCTGAGTAGCCAATTTGTTTTAATGTTAGAGAAAGGATGTGTCTGCTTTTACTTTCGTAGGAACTGGTTCTATTTCAGATATTATTATAGGTGCATTGTGCTCCTTTTGCTCAAATAGACAGAATAATTGGAATAATAATTTTAAAGGCATATCAAATATAGGAATATAGTCATAATTTTGGAACAAGAGACTCTTTTCAGGTATTTTTTAAAACTTTATTTTTAGTAAAGGGTGTTTTATGTTGGCAATAAGGTCAGTTGGAAATGGATTTATTATAAATAACATTTTTCAAATAAAATTGGTGCTACCTTTGGTGTGAAAAATCAAGAGTTATGACATCGCAATTATATTGATCTTATAAGAACATTCCTCCTACTGAGGTACTAAGTTTAAAGTTCTTAAATAACCCACTTAGAAACCTTTAAGAGAGAAAGAGAGGAAAAACAAACAAACAAACAAACAAACAAATAAATAAATGAATAAATAAATAAATAAATAAATAAATAAATAAACCTGGCCAAATGATGACTAATTAGAATGGCAGGCGTTCTTCTGACTCATGGGGGAGTCACAGTACCTAAGCAGTAAAAATAGTGTCTCATTAGTCTTTTAAACATTATTCCCAGGTTTCTGTGAAATTGATATTTAATCACTTTCCCAGTGTACAGCAGGCACTTATTACACAGGGAAGACATGGGGAGTGAAAAGTTTATGAAATTTCTGTCAATCTCTTCTCAATTTGAAGAATGATTCATTATAATGGGCCACCAGTGGCAGAGGGATGCTGAATAGGAGGCTGTAATTAACTTTACTACCTGCTTTATTGATGGCGTTTGCTGGGTTCTGAGATTAGAGAGTGCATCTTGGGGGATTTACCCTATGGAACATGCTGTACAATATTCTAAACTACACCTAAATTGTATCTACAGATGCATTAGTCACAGTTCTAGATACTGGTCTTTGGAAATTTGGGGTTACTTTAAAGTATTTGGAAACTAAGTTTGCTACACAAAATAGAGCAGGAAGATAGAATTAGGGACTAAAGGAAGAAAATGCATATCGGTATTTTGGGGCAACTCTGTAAAGAACAAAAATTGACCTTAAGAAGATACAGGACAATAATTTTTAAAAAAAATATTTTTCAGTACATTTAGTCTCTGATTTGTTCTTGTAAAGTATTGCTATTCTTTTGGAAATGTTGAGTAATATTTTATTGTTGTTAGATGCTTAAAACAAAATAAAGGTATGCTTGTAAGAGTTATTTAATTTTGTCATTAAGTCCAAAATTTAGCTTTCATGTGAATACACAGAATTTTAAGAAGCATCAATCACACAACCATCCCTTCACTCCAATAATAATAATAATAATAATAATAATAATATTTTAATACATTTCAGAAAAGAGAATAGAAAAGAGTGAGCACCCTAAGTTTTTTCACTCTATTACTCATTTAACATGCAGCCTTTATTTCACAAACATAACATCACAAATCTTGTGGTTGATCACTCCAGAAAATGGAAGAATGTCCATTCTTTATTTTTATTTTCTATCTTAATAAAACATCTTTATACTATATATTTTCAAAAGAGAAACACAGTCATGACATATTTACCATACTTTATATTGCTGAGTTCATCTATTTTTGGTTTGCCATTCCCAGTCCACTTCTGTAAAAACAGATTGCTTCATTGGGATAGAAGGTTGGCCAAATGCCCTGAAGCGTTTTCTGCTAAATAGTACAGGGTTGCTGTCCTTGTGTAGCTCACACTCTAATGGGGGATACGGACACAAAAACTAGTACAAAACAGTACAATGAGTACTTTTCTAACATATGCTGCAACTTTGTTGGCAAGTGTTAGGAAGAGCATTCATAGTAACTGCATCTGAGGTTCAAAAATGAGCAGTGTCAATAAATACTTTAAAGTAACTGAAGAATCTTCAAACTGTTATGTTCATATGGTCCAGAAGAATGCATTATTCTGTAAATCAGAAAACTGGTTCTGCGTAGTTGCACTAAGTAAAATTGGGTAAATAATGACACAAATTTAATTTAGTAAAGTGGAAAATAGAAATCGATTTTTGCCTTGACTGAAAAATCATAATTTATAAAAAGTCCCCCTGAAAATTGTATTATTACTCAAAATCTCCCCGAAAACACTTTTGACTTACTGTTTTTATACAACCCAGAATTTTTAAAAATATATACAATATTCAACATATACCATTTCAACATCTGTGGCCATAGCATTATCAGAACCTTCCTTATAATGTCATATAGCCTTTACAAATCACGTGCTGAAAGGAAGACCTAAATTTTACAATGTGCACTCCAATTTTCTATTAAGTTAGAACTCTCTAAAGACCACAAAGGGGCCAAATTATCTAAAATATTAAAGGCTTATTATATTTCTACTAAATTATCAATTTTGTAAAACAATTAAACAGGGAAAGCCAATTAGTGTAAAAGTGGTCTTTAGAGGATAATCATTACTTAGAAGCTCGTTTGATAAGGTTAGGTCCAAATCTAATAAGTTAAACCCCCAGCAGAACCAAAATAGAGCCTTGGTGGCAGTTTTTAACAGTACCAGTCTCTAAATAGAAACCACGAGATATTAAGGAAATTAAAAAAGGAGTTATTTTTGCTGCAATCAACAAAATCTCTGTAGAGCTATGTCAAGTAACAATCAGGGTTGTTTCTTAATTATGATCACTAGAAATTTATTTGTACTATGAATCAAAATTATTATTAGTTTCAGTTTCTTCCAATATTGTACTAAGGACTACAGGTTAAATAATGATGAACAGAAGAGGCAAAATGTAAAATAAAGCAAATACTTTGTAACTGTGGGAAAATGAAATAGCAGTAATACAGAAAAGACACAGAAATCTGATATACATGGGTCATCTCTGTACGGTGACATTCGATGTCAGCCCCATTCGTGCCTCATTTATGTTCAGAAAGTATTTTTTAAGTAAAAATAAAATAAATCAAAGGAGAAAGAAAATGGTTTATAAAAATATTTCAGTTCATATAGCATGAACTCAATTGCTGGAACAAAACTTGTAGATAATTAAATTATTTTTCATGGAGTATTGAACCATTTTAAGAAAAAGAAGATGCACCCTAATAAATTCTACTGGCCTATTTGAATGGAGAAAATGTTAATTTACAATAGGTTTCTTTTTCATTTTTTTCTCTTTTTTTGCCATATAAAGTTTAAAATAACGTTACTATAATTTATTTTTATAAACAGTTTTCTTTGCCTCAGCTACTTACCTTCCACATAAGTGTTACATGAATAGACATGAATAAAAATGATATACTATATATCAGAAAAATTATCATCTCTGTTTATGATTTCCTTCCATCTTACAAACTCAGTTTTTTCAAAACTGAAGGAAGTAGAAAATTGACATAATCAGATCATGTACCGATCAGTACATCCACATTCAAAATAAGACAGATTGGTCATTAGGGAACATTGGCCAATTACAATGTCTCCTACACTGTCCCATATAAATCTGTCCTTCAAGTGGTTCTACAAGCATTATAACAGTTATTTGCTTCTTAATATTCTTTTCACTTCTCCATTATTTTATGTGTATATAATTTATGATTTGCATGTAAATATTGCTATAATTTAATAATCTATTTTGATATATTCATTTTAAAGTATCAATCTTTGTTATTTTTAAATATTTTGAGTGTATATTTCATTCTTTTTCAGCAACAATGTTCTGAAGCTGTATCTTCTTAATATAGTTGCATAAATAATCATGCCAGATCCCTCAAGTAATTAAAAAATAAAATAAAATGAGCATCTGTTTGTACAAATTAATAATGTGCGTGATAATATGCAGGTTAAAGGTTAACATAGAAAAAATTGGACATGGTGCATGAACACAAAGTGAATTATTACAAGGCCTTGTAATTTTATTGCTACCACTTAGTTAATTATGCTGTATATCAAACTAATAATTAAAGAAGTAGGCTCTTAGTTCAGTGTTCTATTCGTACAACTATAAATTACACTCTACTTTCAAATTGTGATTGGCCATAAATCTCACAGCAAGGTGTAATAGCAAAATACAATTCATCTCACTACTTGAGAATTTCACAAATGTACTTTTAAAATACATTTCAATAGAAATCACATTAACTCTAGCAGCCCTAACATAATAAATTAAAATAACTCAATACAAAAAAATATATATTTCAGTTATCTAATGCTGTATAACAAATTACCTCCAAACTTAGTGGTTGAAACTTCAAATTTTAATTTATTTCCTTTCAGTTCTGCAATTTGGGCAGCAATAGTTCATCTGTGTACCACATGGCACCAGTACGGTGGCTTTACTGAGGCTGAACAATTCACTTCTAAGATGGTCTCTCTCGCGTTTCTGGAAAGTTAGTCCAGGCTGTCAACTGGGAACTCAGCCAAGGCTGCAGTCTAGGGTCTTTGGTTATCCTTTAAGTGATCTCTCCAGTTGAGTAAGCTGCACTCCTTATGTCATGCATGAGAGGTCCTCAGGGTAGACAGACTTCTTCCATGGTCTCTGGTATTCCCTAGAGTGCAAAAACATAATCTGCAAAGCCTTCTTAAGGCTTCGATCCTTAACAGGCACACCATCAATTCTTCTGCATTCTATTAGTTAAAGCAGGTCGTGGTCTAGCTCAGGTTCAATATGAGGGAACTGCACAGGTGCAGGAATACTGGGGGCCACTAAAGTAATATTTTATCTCAACAAATAATATAATATCTGACTTCCCAAAATGCAAACCAACATGTTTTTAGTTACTATAAATTTTATTTCAACTTAATATAAATACATGTATGTGTCCGAATTTTTCCAAGAATGTAATATCAAGATAGCTAACTTTAAATATCTTTCATTAAAGCAATTGAAAGTGTCAAGACAGAATTCCATGCATTTCATCCATATTCCCCAACTAATTAAATCTGTTTTTTTAGCTCCATGCATCATTGTGTGGAATTAGCTGGGTTGGCAACAGAAAAAAGCTGGTGCAGCCATTGGGGTCCTGTTACCTGAGGAGACGTTGTAATGTCTATGTCCTTTTTATCAGATTGAAAATGCACTCATGGGCACATTTGTCCTGCATAATATAATACACTTTGGGACCATCAAAAGCAATAGTAATGTTGAGAAAAGTCTTTTCTTTAAATTGGCATTCCTTAGACTTTTTATGCAGTAGAAGATGGTAAAATGGCATGAATTCAAACCTGATGATTTTTTATTATTTTTAAAGAAGAACCAAAATACAACCAAATTACCCAATGACTAATTTACTTGTAGATTAACATTAAAAACATATTGGAAGCAGATTTTTGTTTATTTAAGTGGCTCATGCTACCATTTTCCAAATAGTCACCAATGGTATAGAAGAAGAACCAAAATACAACCAAATTACCCAATGACTAATTTACTTGTAGATTAACATTAAAACATATTGGAAGCAGATTTTTGTTTATTTAAGTGGCTCATGCTACCATTTTCCAAATAGTCACCAATGGTATAGATTCCAATTGAGCACAACATAAATTGAAAGCACTTACATGTCTTCAGTTTCTGATGTTTAAAACAAAGTTCACTACTAATACCCTTGAGTAAAAAAATCTGTAACAAATTTGTAACAATTAGTCTCAAACACACAGTAAAAACAGTGAGCACAACTAACTGAAACAGATGTTCATTCATTGTCCCACAATGTGTACACTACTATACTGGGTGCATTTAAAATGTAGATAATAAAATGACCCTGCCCTGTGAGAACTTAGAATATAGAAGATGCATTTTACATGCATGCATAAAGCACCTCAACTTTATAAATAACTTATTGTCAAATGTCAGAAACATTGATATAAAAACAAATGTCATAGAACATCAAAGAAGAAAGTGATAAAACATAGGCTGAATGTAGTGGTGGAAGTTGTCATGAAGAGTTCAACATTAACATATGGATAACCTTCAGATATCTAAAAAGGACTGAGAAAATCACATTGAGATACATTTCAGACCAGTTTGGCCAATATCAAAAAGAAAGAGAATAACAAATACTGGCAAGGATATGGAGAAAAGGGAAACCTCCTGCACTGTTGGTGGGACTGTAAATTGGTGCAGCCATTATGGAAAATCATCTGGATGTTCCTCAAACAACTACAGATAGAACTGCCATACGAACCAACAATCTCCCTGCTGGGTATATTCTCAAAGGAATTGAAATCATCATGTTGAAGGGATACCTACACCCCATGTTTATCACAGCTCTATTTGCAATAGCTAAGAGTTGGAACCAACCTAAATCTAAATATCCATTGATGGATGACTGGATACGGAAAATGTGTCTATACATGACAGAATACTACATTACCATGAAAAGGAATCAAATTCTGCACTCACCACAACATAGATGAACTTATAGAAAATTATAAGTGAAATAAATCCAGGCACAGAAAGAGAAATAACGCATGTCCTCATGTCCTCACTCATAATGGGAACTGGGGTGGGGGGCGGGGAGAGAGACAGAGAGACAGAGAGAGAGAGAACAATTCCTTGAACTCTCAAATGGAGAGAACAGAACTGAGGACACCAGAGGTAGGAAAGAGGATGGCAGGGGAGGTTAGGAAGAAATTAGTAAAGGGCCACAAAAATGTTTACACTGTGTAATGAAAAAAAATTTTTAAAGGAAAAAGAAAAAGAAAGAAAAGAAAAGAACTGAGAAGTAGCATGAGCAAATACAAAGATGAGACAAAGTCCATGCTCAGACCTCATGTCCTCACTCATAATGGGAACTGGGGGGGTGGGGGGGGAGAAAGACAGAGAGAGAGAGAACAATTCCTTGAACTCTCAAATGGAGAGAACAGGGTTGGCTTTAGCTCAAGCGGTTACTTCCTCAAGCCAAACTACACTCTGTCAAATGGAGAGAACAGAACTGAGGACACCAGAGGTAGGAAAGAGGACGGCAGGGGAGGTTAGGAAGAAATTAGTAAAGGGCCACAAAAATGTTTACACTGTGTAATGAAAAAAATTTTTTAAAGGAATAAGAAAAAGAAAGAAAAGAAAAGAACTGAGAAGTAGCATGAGCAAATACAAAAATGAGACAAAGTCCATGCTCAGGTAAGAAAGTTCTATCATTACCCCTTATAAATAAGAGTCTCATGATATTGATCCTTGATATTTATTAGGACAGATTAACCCCATAGAGTTGCTGGCAGAAGAGAAATTTCATTGAAAGTCTATTATTTGCATTTAAAAACACAATTGTTCTGTGTATAGCTCTACACTATTTAAAACTATTTGAGAAAACATTTTTTAAAATAAATACTCTGATTTTTTGTAGGCTTTAAGAGAATGTACAACAACCATTCTATTGAACATGTACTATATGCCAACCACAATTACAACCTCTCTACATATAATAACCTCATTTTAATTCTCCCAAAATGCCAATGAGGTAGATACTATTGTTATCCCCATTTTACAGAGTAGGAAACTGATGCTCAAAAATATGAAGATTTGCTCAAGGATTCAGAAATAGGAAGTAATAAAACAAATATTCAAATTCAGACTTTTTTCAAGAGTCTGAATTCTTTACTATCCTCAGAGGATAAAATGTCAGATGACAGGATAAACTGCCCTCTTAATCTTCCTGCCAGAAATTTAGGGACAAGAATATCCCTGAGTTAAGCCACATGGTTGTGGTTACAAAAAT
The DNA here is from genome assembly GCF_000696425.1 of Galeopterus variegatus. NCBI lineage: Eukaryota > Metazoa > Chordata > Mammalia > Dermoptera > Cynocephalidae > Galeopterus > Galeopterus variegatus. Next base: position 87,997 of record NW_007730932.1, on the reverse strand, counting down.
AGCTTGTAAGAGTCCCCAGAGAATTTACTTTGTATATGCTAGGGAGAACTCTTTGATATTCAGAGGAACTATTAAGGAATTGGACCTAAAGATCTAGAAATCAGATTCTATCAGAGCATTTGCTCTCCGAGGTAACTAACCATAGGTCTGAGCGTGCTCACCTTCCACCTTCCCTTGCCTGGCAGACCAGAACCCTGTAACCCTGTGAATGACCCATGTTTTTAGTCTGTTTGAAAATTGGCTTTAAGTACTTCTCACAGGCTAAAGAATTCACATAAGGAGCAAAGAATAAATCAATAAAAGAAGTTCTTAGAAAATATTTAGGGAAATTATAAGCCCCATGTTTGCCCCTTATAACCACAACTAACCTCTACAAATGTCCAGTGCAAGATGACCTCACCTAATGTCTATTCCTTTAATTCATTCTAATCAATGTCCTATTTATTGATCCTGTGACCTACCCTGGTCCAGCCTCAAACAGGCCAGAAAAATTTATAATAAAATTATGAATAAGTTAAATGAACAAATACATCAAATTTAACATTATTAAATTATTTATGTATCTATATTTTTTGAAAATGAAGTCATTTATTTAAAAAGACAAATTATAGAGTAGGATTGAGAGGTTTTAAACTTTCTGCACTTATTTTAAATAAATAAACTTATAATAATATAAGTAAATATATTTTTACTTTAAATAAAATCCTAAAACAAATTAATCTTGGTATATACTTTAGGACTCATAAACACACAGGCACACACACAGATACCAGTGTTGATTTAATTTAATACATTTGCTTAAACTATTTTAAGTGGCTGTATAGCTTACAGTTGTCTTCATTCACTATATATTTTTAAGCAATTTAATGTACCTTTAAGGCATAGATTATTTGATCAATCTGACAAGTATTTTTTTCCACCTGTAATTGTTTTTTTTTACTGTTGCAGTAATTATATATAAACATCTTTGGGCATACATATTTGCACCTTTCTATTATTCTCTTACTTAATTTTTGTACAAGTTGTTAAATTGCTCTTCATTTTCATTAACATTATTTTTAAGGGGGCACTCCTTTACAAATAGTGGACATTTATTATTTCTTTAAATGTTTAACATTTCCTTGTTCATTTCAGTGGGATTTTGAAAGTCATGAGAAGTAAAGCAAGAAACATTTGGCATCCCAAAACTAGGAGTTAGTAGAAAAATTTATTACACTAATTTTTATAATTTTATAATTCACATTCATTTTTTATATAAAAAAATCAAAGTAGAAAATTTTGTTATTCTCTAAAAAATGTTTAATCTGACAATTTTGTTAAAGGACAGAGATCTTCTAAAGATCTTCTCGGTGTAAAAAGGACACAGGATTTTCCCGTAATAATACCTTTATTTTTTCAAAGTTCATTAGGGTTTTACAAGTATTTTTAATATAGAAAAAATAAAAATCTTTCACGTAAGAGGGAATGAATATTACTTCTCTTTAGTAGCTATTTGGACAACTACCATTTGATAGATCACAGCCACTTGGCCTGTCTCTTAAAGAACGGCAGATTGTTTCTGTGAGATTCAAGATCAAACCAAAAGAAGAACAACAACAAAAAAAAACTATATAATTCACATTTCATGAATTTATTTTTTTACTTTGCCTTAAAGAACGGCAGATTGTTTCTGTGAGATTCAAGATCAAACCAAAAGAAGAACAACAACAACAAAAAACTATATAATTCACATTTCATGAATTTATTTTTTTACTTTGCCATATATATATATGTAATAAATATAATTAAATTATAATTGCATGTATCAATATATTTAATTCCATATTTGAAATAAGTACCTCATCTTTACACAAATGTATTTATCTTATGTAACCTTATGCTCTTTCACACAATTCTTTTCTTTAACTTTATGTGTTTTTGCTATCATGCAAACAACTTTTTATAATCAAAAAGCAAGTGATCAACTTGTCCGTCCTCATTCTGGTTCAGTCCTAAAAAAACAAAAAGATGAGGCATGTTTCTGTATACTTATTGCTGGAAATGGTATTAGGTGAACATCCACATTCATTTGTATAGAAGTGATGTTAATCTTAGAAAGCTGGAAAAGAGAGTTATAAACAACTTAACTATTGAAAAGTGGTAGTGGCAGAAGAGGAGGAAAACTGCTTTATGTGGTCAGACATGTTCTTTACCTGTTCGCATCTTTGCAGTTCCTCACCGAGATCATTAAAGAAATACACAAATATATTTCCTGAAAACATATTGGGATTTATTAAAATTTTAACACATCTTAAGATGGTTTAATTACAGTTACTACTGGTAACAAATACTTTAACCGAGGTTAGAAAATCTGAGATGCATTTTATCTTCAAACTAGTAAATTTATTTCCTACCTCTCTTCGCCCTAACCTCTTTATTGCCACAGAGTGTCCTGGATCTAGGTCAGTCAGGATGTAGCCAAGGAATGTCTGAGCTAGTGTGGTCAATGAGTGAACAGTAAACAGGATGTAAATTATAGATCAATATATACTATAGGCATGTATTTTCTGTTAATTAAGATTTATACTGAAAATAAAACAAGTTTGATCAAGCTGCTGCCTCTTGTATGTAATGCATGTATTCTAAAAGAACTGGGCAGATTGGAGTTGCAACATGCCAGCAAATTCTCTGTTAGTGACCTGGGGACTGGGCATGAGTCCTAAACACAGTATGAGAAATTATTACTCTGTAGTAAAGGTTTCTTTTCACTGCTGAAAACACCAAAGGAAACCTATATACACAAATAGTAACAAAGCCACAAAATGGTTAATACCGTTTCCCCATTAACTTTATGTTGCATAATACTTATATAATGCTGTGAAAATGCTCACTTACAATGAAAGGTAATGACTATAATAACACTTTATTCAATGCTTTAATTCATCCCGTGAATCATCCAGACCAATGTAATTGTGTTGTTAATATGACACTATTGTATAAACAGATCATGCACAAATGGAATGAGTCCTTCTTAACTTGGCCATGTTAAGAACTTCTATGAAATGATTTGCTGGGTAGATTTACCCAAATGTTTCCTAATACCAGCTGTCAGAGAATGTACATTTTTTTGTAAATTTATGCATTAGACTAAAAACTGATTATCCTACAAAATGAAAAGGAAATTGAGGAAGCTTTGCTGGGTTTAAAACTGTTATATTGATTCCTATAAAATATTTATTCTTATTGCATTAATAGTTTTATGCTATCTGCCATAGAGATTACAACTAATTGTTCTTACACTTAAATGAAGAAATGACATAATAAATAATAAAACTTGAGCCATATTTAGTTATATAACAAGTTGATGAAAGATTTCATGAGTGGCTACATGAAAAAGTTTTTGAAAGATCACTGGGGATTGTAATGATTTGGGGAAATATTTTAACAAGCATGGAATGAGACAATGCTAATTTGCACTATAAGAGAATGCAATTATGAATAATAATATTTATTGTCTTTAAAATGCAATGAGAGGACAGGGTAAAATGTGTCCTATATAAGTTTCATCAAAAATTCAGAAAATTTTAAAAAATAAATGTACAGAAATAGGATAAGATAAATAAAACTTTCAGAGACTCTGATAAGAAATTAAAGCATAGAGTTCCCCAACAGGTAGGGAGTTTTGTTTTTCTTTTTAATTAGCTGTCAGATGCTTGATCTTTGAGACTGGCAGATTATAAAAATTCCTGTGAACATGGTGATACACCTAGGACCAGCACTAAGGAGTACTACAAACTTAGCCTTTCCAAGCAAACTACAAAACCAAAATAAAGAAACGGGAAAGTAAATTACGGTCTGTACATTTTAGGTGGTAATATGCAGCTGTTAAAAACAATGATGCTGAAGCCCTCCTGCTAATTTAGGAAATACTTGTGCTATAATGTTGTGTTAAAAAAAAACAACAATAACATAAAATCAGATATCAAATGACAACTAAAAAGGAACTAGTGGAAGGAGACACAGAAAGATGGTAACAATGAATGGTTTGTGTCACTGGGGAACGGGGAATTTTCTGTCTATATTTGTAAATTTTTTCTATATTTAAAAATTACGGTAATGACTATAAATTTTATAACTAAAACTTACCAATGTAACTAAAAATGTAACTGGATGCCCAGATTTATTACAATCACGGAAAAAGAAAGGAAATCAGCAAGATGTCAGAAGAACATGTTAGAGTTTAAATTAGGTAAAGATTAAATCAGGTTAAGAGCTTTGTAGAGATATCTAAGTTCCAGCCTGGAAAACAGTCATCCCATTAGTATGTTCAACCACCATAGCTATTTTGCCAAAAAGTTCAATATTTAACAGGAGTCAAACTTTTCTGGAAATCTGAGTCTTATAGTGGTACACAATATGTGTGTACACACACACACACACATAGAGAGAAAGAGGACACAAAAGTCAGAATACCGGGGGTCTATAGGGACTGAAGGGGGTAAGGGCAAACTTTTCTGGAAATCTGAGTCTTATAGTGGTACACAATATGTGTGTACACACACACACACATAGAGAGAGAGAAAGAGGACACAAAAGTCAGAATACCGGGGGTCTATAGGGACTGAAGGGGGTAAGGGCACAGTAGTAAATAAGATTATCAGGTAGGCATGAATGTGAGAGTGAGATCTGAGGAAACTTTGAGAGAGGTGAGGGGGTTAACCAAGTGCATATATGAGAAACTTTTAAAATAAATTGACTTTTTTTTGCTTTCTTTTGAAAACTCTGGAATTCTAGTAGCACTAATGCAAACAACTGCTTGACTTCTTTGCAACATTTATACAAATGACCCCCACCTCACTCATAATTAAAGTAAGTTTCTATTCTGGGTTGCTTGCTGAAATGATTATTCTATTAGGATTTTGTTCTATATTGTTATGTTATTAGCACTTTGGGAGTTACCAAAAAAAACCTCCTAAATAATAACAGCCCCATTAATGACTCTAGTGAAACACTTAAAAGTTCTTTATTGATCTTGGTTCCAAATACGTGTTATTAGCACTTTGGGAGTTACCAAAAAAAACCTCCTAAATAATAACAGCCCCATTAATGCCTCTAGTGAAACACTTAAAAGTTCTTTATTGATCTTGGTTCCAAATACATCAGAATGTTGTATCACAGATTTGTTGAACTATTCACCCTACTGGCATTCTCAGGTGAATAAGCTCATAACCAGTTCAAAAGTCCATGTTCTTGAGCTCCAGATAGAATGAAGAAATAGCAAAACTGACCTAACTGGAAGATATAGGTTAACTTTACTCAAGTTTCTTAATTTTTAAAATAATTTTGCTTTTATTTTCTATATTATGAATATGCTATTTGTCATTTGTCTTTAAGTATATATATGAAATATATGTACCCGCAAGCATACATACACATACATATACACACACACATATATATGTAAAGTAAGAACATTTCAAGAGTAAAAACTTCAATTAAAATAAAAATTTATTGCATAAAAGCCCTAGATCCTAATTCACTACTCTAGGCTAGTTCAATTCACAAGTTAATAAGTGACCATCCAAGTTGGCCTCAGAATTTGATTTAGAGACATTAAATGAGTTTTTTCTAACCCTGGTGAAGAGCTATTAAAATCACTGTTTCTGTTATGAAATATGTGTATATTTTCTCCTTGTGACTGAAACGAAGCCAAGCTAAATTTGTAAACCATTACTCTGTGTTAATCATTGAGCCTCATGATAGGCAAGTCTGCCTGGTTGTGATTCACATGCATCAGAATTGTAGTGTCTGCAGTCTTGAGGCTTCCTTTTGACAGTGTCACTATTGAGAGCCATAAGGAGCACACAATAACTGAAGTCACTAACAGAAACTCAGTAGCCTGAATGATTATTTAAATACCTTATTTCTATTCAAATAATTTTCTAACTTCTTGGAGAGTAAGAAGATAACAGCAAATGGACTAGATGGCATTAAATAATTGACAATTGTGTTCATAGTGAAGAATTCATACCATGATAATTTTTTCATGATATGCAATTAATGCAATCATAGTGCCTACTGTTGCGCTGTACTGAGGCAAGTAGATATTTACTAAAATAATTTGAGTCATTTATTGTTAATTGATTCATTTGTACTAAAATTAACTAAATTTTGCTTTCTTTCCTTTCTAACATAAATGTAGATTCACAGTCTAAGTAGTGCCCTCTATCTACAGTGAATACAGAATAAAGAGTTTGAATGTAAGAAGTTCTTAATGATTTATATAAACAAAAGAAAATATTATAACAGCATCACAGCATGTTATTTCAAATTCGAGAAGGTATCATACAGTTTACTATGAGCTGTTACTAAGATCATTCTCTCATTCCTGCTCCAACATGAAATAATCTATCTGAGTAAAATAAGATTTAAGTAATTAAAATAAATATATTAGATTTGGCAGAAAGATAGAGAACAATTTTCTAGTGTTCTTGGTTCCAAACTATATCACAATTGAAATCAGGAAGGCATATAAAAACTCCAAACTAAAAAAAAAAAAAAATGAAGCTGTTTTCTTGTTACCCATACAGTTAGATCTGCCATGTGTTAAACAGATTTTTCTCTTATGATTTTTACCTAAAAAACTGTATTTTTAAAGGTTGTTTCATTGACCCACCTAAAATTTTTGAAAGGAAAATAGGTTTATATTTTTAAAAGCTAATTTAGTTATCCAGGCTTTAATATTTTTTTGCCAATATTGATCTTGGCAAAAGTAAATAAGCCTATGTTATGCTGTTATGAATTATATTGGAAAAAAGAAGTCTATAACAAGTATAGACTATATTTTATATATAAAATCTGCCCTTCATCCTTCTAAAAAAAAAAAAAACCAATGAAATTCAATCAAAGTTGTACTTTGGGAGGCAGATCTGTTGAATGGAAAAAAGAGGTGTTCATGAACTCAGAGTATGCTCCTTCTTTTAATTGATTACACTCAGGCTCATAAAAATGTATAGTTAATGAACTGCACACATTTCATTGAATTGCTGTAAAAGGAATTCATGGGAGGTGACTAGATTCTTTATTATTAATGCTCAAAGGTCAAAGCAAAAAATTGGGAGATAAATTTTTTAAAATACATATTTTCCCAAAGTATTATAAATCAGTAAAAAATCTCACTAACAGAAAGTTTAAATTTTAACCATATGCTAAGAGTTCATATACTGTTTTCAGCTTTTGTGCCAAATTCTCCCATTTCTAAAAACCTCTTTCATTTTCTCTTCTATGTGAAAATAAAGTAGTTTTGCATATAACTGGAGTTGAGTAAGACATACATGTTTGCAATGCTGGATTTTTCTTCCCACTATCACAACGATGTCTCCTCTTGAAATCCCAAAGCCTAGTGCTTTACTGGCCTCTATTGTTACAATCTCAGCATAACACTTCTTCACATGCAATCTAATATCATTTTGCTATTTTGGATGAAGATATCATATACAGTCTAAATGCCACAAAAGAGAAATTTAATTGCTCTCAGACTATTGACAGAAAACTAAGCACTTATTTTGAAATAATATGTGACACATATAATTACCACACAACAGACATATATTTAAATCAGAAAAAAATATCTCACCTTCTAAAAGTCTCCTTAGTTACTTTTTATAAATCAATTAACTAGACATGGCCTAGCAGAAATCCTCAATGTATTTTGCCAAATGTGATGTTAATATTCATTCTGTAATGCTGAAGAAAGAGTGTGAAATAGTCATTCTATACTGGATTGAAAAGCACAACCAGGTCATAATGAATTTATTTACAGTCTAGACATCAAGTCTCTATCTTTTCTGTGTAGAGATGTTTTCAATTTAAATACCAGTGTCACCAGATTTTAGTCAGAGAATGCAACTCAGATTTTTGCTTGATTAAACACAAAGCCTTACAATATCACTAGAAGTCTGTTTTAATAATATATTAACTGTTTTATTAAACTTTATTTGCATAGGTAGAAACAACACAAATATCAAAGAAATACTTTCAAGGGTATCTGAGTGAAGGATGTAAGTGAATAGGAGGAAGTGTTGTTTTTAAAATGTCACTAAGTATGAGCTCAGCCATCAGCTTAGCTGACAGGCTAAGTCTTGATAAAACCATTGTTGACTCTCCAAATAGTCCTTTTCCTGCCAGCCATCATCTACATCATCACTGTCTGAATAAAATACAATGTTGGCCACATACATATTTGTCTTAAGTAAAAAGAATAAAAGAAACAGAAAGAAGAGAGAGAGTAAGAAAGAAAGAAGAAAGATAGAGAAAGGAAGGAAGGAAGGAAGGAAGGAAGGAAGGAAGGAAGGAAGGAAGGAAGGAAGGAAGGAAGGAAGGA
>NW_007730932.1:67706-78220 GCF_000696425.1 Galeopterus variegatus | reverse complement strand
CCTCAGTATCCAAAATCAGGGCCAGATAACACAGCATCCCACTTGAACCAGTACTCTTAATTGATGCCATTTGCATATATATGTATTTGTAATCTGTCTATTTTAATTTCCTCTTGGTGAATACATATGTGAAATCATAAATTTGGGAACTAGTTACATATTTTTCTAAAATGCATTTTTAATAAATGAATAACTCCTTAAAATATTCTTCTATAGACAACCTAAACTAGAATGCACTTTGAAAATTTAATGACTTTTTAAAATATTTATCAAGAAAAATATAGTCTTCCGTATGAAAATTATGTTTTTGAAATAGCATAAACATGAGAAGATCTATCAATTCTACTGTTAGTACTATTAGTTCGTATTAATGTAGATTAAAATAGCACTAGATATGCCAAAAGGTAAAAATAACTTTCTCTCCATTTGGTATTCTGGTGGAACACAGTCCAAAATAAGTTCATAATTTAAAAATATTTTAATTACATCACTTTATTTTTCTCTAATTCCACTGAACAAAATCTCTCTTAATAATCCTTTAACAAAGGCTCTGAAAATAAAATCAGGAGAATCTTATCTCCCTTGCTTGAGTTATTTTTTAATTAACGTATATTAAATTTCTTTTCTAATAATTAATGATAAAACAAATTTTATTCAAATAAACTTTAGACACCAACGGAGAATTCTCATTATACAAATGTAACCTAGAAGAGTCATCTTTAAGAGTACAGTACCAGATTTATTCTACAATTATATATTTGTATTCTGTCTAGAAATAAATAGGATATTTTCCATGACATTACATGCTGCAATTTTATAGCCTTTATTTTATTATGTATTATACAAATACTCTTGAAGGAATTGTTTCCCAGTTATTTTTACCTACAGTATATTGTCCCCAATGCAAATAAAAATAATTCATTTCCAACCATTCACATGATTACAAAAAGTATTCTAAAGATGATTAATTTGCCTCCAAATATTTGAAAACTAAATAAAACACATCTATGTCAATAAAGTCATGTGGTAAGATGTAATAGAGTATGCACCAAAGGAAGGGAAGAAGATTTTTTCTAAAAAAAAATTTTTATGGAGTGTGTGTGTGGGGGGGGGGGGGGGAGAAAAAAAAAAAAAAAAAAAAAAAAAAAAAACACAAAAGGAGAAAATCGAGCCAAACCCAAGTATGAGATTTTATGCTCATAATCTCATACAGTTTAGTTGGTTCCAAAGCTCTAAAATTCAAAATTTTTTAAAATAAACATATTTATGAGAGTTTCAGGGATAGAAAAATATCTGGGGAAAATAACATGAGGGGGATTATATCAAAAGAGGCATGCTTGTCCCTTAATCTCTGATATTTGTACTCCTGACTCTCACTCTCATCTGTTGACGTTATTTCTTCTTCAACAAGAAAATTAAAGCAATCAGACTATCCCTGTTAAATCTTCAGAACACTATAAAAGTATTCCTCCTGCCTTCCATGATACTCCTTCCCAGTCTCTTTTGCAGATGTTGTGATGTCTCAAAGTGCATTCCCCAGGGCTCACTCCTTGGATGTCATCTTTAATCTATCTCTATTTCCTCTACAGCTGATCTCGTCTAACAATATATCTATATGCCCAAATTTATATTTGCAACCACACATTTCTCCTGAACACTAGGCATACTTGTATATCTTTGTTAGTTCACTATTGCTGCTGTAACAAATTACCACAAACTTAGTGGCTTAAAACAATACAAATATATTCTGTTATGGTTCTGAAGGTCTTAAGTCTGACATTAAAGGTTCAGTAGAACTGCTTTTCCTCTGGAGGCTTGAGGAAAGAATGCGTTCACGTCCTCGTCTTTTCAGCTTGTACAGGATGCCTCGACAATCTCATGGCTGTGTCTTTGTATCACTCCAGCCTTTTACTTCCATCATCACCTCCGCTACTATTGACTCTGATCTCCTGCCTCCCTCCTACAAGGAACCTTGTGCTTACACTGGGCTCACATGTACAATCCCAGATAATCCCATCATCTCAAGATTCTTAACCACATTTCTAAAGTACTTTTTGCCATATAAGTAACATTCATGGGTTCTGAGGATTAGGGCATATACAACGTCGAGGGGCCATTATTCAGCCTACCACAATATCCAGCTGCCTAGCGTAGCCTCAATTTGAATGTCATTTCAAACATAAAATGGCCAAAACTGAGCTTCTGTGATTCCCTACAAATAAGCTACTCTGTTGATGGCAACTCCATTCTTAAAATCACTCTGGCCAAAATGCTCAGTGTCATCTTTGAGTCATCTCTTTCCCAAAGAACCCCAAATCCAGTCCATCAGTAAATCCATTGGTTCTGTCTTCAAAATCTAGAATTCTACCACTTCACAGCACCCCAATCTCATTCACCTGGACCATGCCACAATTATCTCCTATCAGTATTATAGCAATAGTCTCACTTCTGGTGCCTAATAATCTATTCTCAACATAATAAGCAGAATAAACATGTTAAAACCGATAGCAGATTATACTGCTTTTCCATGCAAAGCCCTCACGTGTCTTCCCATCTCCCTCTTAGTAAAAGGCAAAATCCTTACAAAACATACGTCCTGCTCCCCAACCCCACCCCAGTTTCTCTCTAATCTCATTTCCCCTTGCCCACATACTGCTTTTCCATGCAAAGCCCTCACGTGTCTTCCCATCTCCCTCTTAGTAAAAGGCAAAGTCCTTACAAAACATACGTCCTGCTCCCCAACCCCACCCCAGTTTCTCTCTAATCTCATTTCCCCTTGCCCACGCTGGTTTAGCCACACGGGCTTCTATGCTGCTTCTTGCACTTGCCAGGAATGATTCTTCCTCACCCTTCCTCACTCTTCCTTCCAAGGTAATGTTCTTCTAGCTGATATCCTCATGATTTGCTCCCTTACTTCCTTTTACCCAAATATCACTTCTCAGTAAGATTTTCCCTGGCCTTATTTGAAATATGAACCCTTTTCATATCCAACATTCTTGCTTTACTTATTATCTTTACCATAAAATTATTACTAATAATGCACTAGAGATTTCACTTACACTATTTATGCTTCTTGTGCTTTTGTTTATGGCCCAATACTGCATGTTTAATGCTAAAATAGTACTTGAATCATAAAGACTCAGGTACTTGTTTGTTGAATTAACAAATTAAAAGTAGAAAGTTATTATTTAATACCTTTTGGTATGTGTTGCCTTTAATTACAAATACCTATTCAATGTAATATGTTGAATCTCCTAAGAAGACCACATAGGAAGAAGTGAGGTAATACTCCTGATTTGGGGCAGTGATGCCTGGAGATTCTGTTCACTATTTTGTTTTTAAAAGTCTTGAAGAATTTCTGCCCAATGCCAAGTGCCATTGGATGCCATTTATGGATATTTCTGCAATAGTAAAATGATAGCTCATGAAAATACTATATGTAAGGTTATTTGTGGATATAATGGGACACATCTACTCATGATACTAAATTTCTTCTAATTCAAAAATATAACCAAGTCACATAAAATAAAACACTGGAATTACTAGTAATACTATTATTTCAGTGGTTGGACCACAGTGAGGTAATTGGGGTAGTTACTAATTTTCTTTTCATCTCAGTCTCCAATATGGCTTGTCACTGAGTCTGTCTTTACTTAAAATTTAAATATTTTGCTCATCATCCATTTCTTGCATTAATTTTTTAAATATTTCATCAAAAATTATTTATCTTGATTATTGAATTTTTTGGTAGCCCCTTAAATTTTATGCCTGTGGTAGGTGCCTCACTTTCCTCATCATCATTCCTAGATCTAATGCAAGAGAACAGAAAAATATAAAGAAATACTATCTACATGTCCTAATTTGCTTTGCATATTCCACTGGACATAATTAGACCTACCTATTGTGTTGACTAAGATGCTTTTTGCCCTTACCACAAAATTTAGACCCATACTTAATACAGATATGAGGAGGTAGGCCCTTGAGATCATTGGCAAGTGTTTCAAAATTAAAGTCATAATAATCCTTAAAGAAATCTATTTCAAGTCTAGATTTAATTAATGAGAAAATATGTACACAAGACAACATTAAGTATAAGATTACATATGAAAATGAAGACTCCACTAGTCACCCATGAGAATAAACTGAAAGCTATTAGAATTAATAAGAGAGTTCAGTACAGTGGCCATGCAAATCAATCCCTTTTCGTCAGACCAGCATAAACCAGTTGTATAACAAAGGGTAATATAGAATACAATAAAATTGAACTCAGATATTTAATATATGGACAGAAAAAAAAGCATCATTATACACTTGAATTGGAAAAGAGAATAAATACTAAATATGTAAATTCTTACACTAATTCATGGGTTTAGGACAATGCCAAATAAGTACCAATAAATGGTACTTTCAAAAGTTGAGGGGGATTGACTTTTAGAATGGCAGAGGAAGACATCTGAAAATCTACCCCTCTGTTGTGGATTCACTGAATTGTGTCCCCAAAGTTATTAAATTAGAAGCTTAATTCCCACTATAACTACTGAGGCTGGGAAATCCTAGGATGGTTAAGGTATTAAAAGGTGAGGCCTGGAAGAGGTGCGATTGTAGGATCATGCCTTAGTGAATGATTAATAATGGTGGACAGGGGTGAGGGCTTTAAAAACAGCACATGAGAATGTTTCTCTCTGCTCTACCATTTTCTGCCATGTGAGACCCCAGCATTACTGTAAAGACACCATCAGAAAAAACTCTCACCAGATGTGTTCCGGGACTTTGAACTTCCAAGCCTGAAACTGTAAACAGTAAATTTCATTTTCTTACAAATTACCCAGTTCCATATATTTTGTTATAAGCAACAGAATCAGACTAATATACCCTCTACTAAAAAAAAAAAAAAAAAAAAAAAAAAAGGAGAGAGAGAGAGAGAGAACCTGGCAATACTAGTGAAATCAACTTTTTTTGAATTCTAGACATTAATGAAATGGTTGTAAAAATATGAGGAGTGTTTATACAAGAAAAATGGCTGAATCACTGTAAGAATAGTGTAAATTGTGGCATTTTAACTTTTCCTAATCTCACTCCACCATCCCCTTCTCAGCTCCATAATAACCTTGAAAATAAATTCTTACAAACAGAATAGCTATTAAACCAGCAGTTTGGCAGCCCCTGGACAGGGCAGGATGAGTTAGGAGCTCCCCAAAAGCCCTTTTCCCAAAGATTTGTCACTATTTTACCTGTCTGGCAGCTTGCTGAAAAGCATCATTCTAAGAGTTTGTCTTTATTTGGCAACAGACAGAGCTCTCGCTCTGTGTGAAGAGCTCTATCTTCAGTGCTTTGTTAAAAATAATCAGCAACAATTGTTTAACATCACAGCTGTCTGAGGTGGCATTACCTGCTGGGGATAACAAGAGGCTGACCAAGAAGCAAAAGGAAAAACTGGGGACTGAGATGTTTATAAAGAAATTCAAAAAGCTACGGCATATTCCAGAAATCTAGGAGGTCATACACATGGTCAGAGCTGTGCACATGCCCAGGAAGAAACTGAGACATCTCTAATGTCTCACCTCTGAATACCTTGAGGCTCTGTGCAAACAGAAAGTAAAGACAATGCAGAGTGGTAAACTGCCTGTCACAGCATTGAAATCAAGTGCCACCACACACACAGAACTCCTCAGCAAAAATTGTGATTTATTTGTTCTATAAATTTAAGGACATCTCTGTCCAGTCACTAGCTGACCACCAGGCAAATCAAGCACAGACTTCGGTGACCATACATGACAAAGTATACAGATTGTACATAATTAGTTAAAATAATAATAATAATAATAAACTAACAGTGACAACAAAATCAACAAGAAGCACTGGGGAGAAGGCAGAATCTGATTTTTAGAATTGCCATATTATATTATATTAAACATTTCAATCCAATGGTAGAGATTACAGAATGGATAAAAAAGAACTTTCCAACTATATGCTGCCTACGAGAGACACATTTTAGATTTAAAGACAGAATTAAGTAAAAAACAAAAAGAGTAAAAAGATACACCATGCATAAAGTACCCAAAAGAAAGCTAGAATGGTTATATGGTACTAATATACATGTTAAGTCAAAAATTCTTACTAGGGGAAAAAGACATTTTATAATAATAAAAGGGTCAATTAATCAGGATGACACAGCACCTGTAAATAGGTATTTACATAAAAATAGCCCCAAAATGCATGAAGGAAAGAATGGCAAAACTGAAAGAAGAAATAGACAATTCAACAATTTACCCCTTTCAATAATAAATAGAAAAATTAAGAAGAATATGAGCAAGGAAATAGAAGACTTGAAGAAAACTACAAATCATCTAGATCTAATAAACATCTATAGAACACTTCACCCAACTACATCATAATACACATTTATGTCAAGTGCATGTCAAACATTCTACAGGAGAGACCATATTAAAAAAAAAAACTTTAAAAACAAGCCTCAATTAATTTAAAGACTGAACTCCTACAAAGTATATTTTCTAAACACAATGATATTAAATTAGAAATCAAAAACAAAAGTAACTTTGGGAAATCAACCAATATGTGAAAACTAAGTAATACACTCCTAAATAAAGATTGAGGCAAAGAAATATTACAAGAAACAATAGAAAATACTTTGGAATTAATTAAAATAAGACCACAATGTACCAAAGTTATGGAATGAAGCAGTACTTTGTGTAGCTGTAATAGCCTGTATTTAAACAGAAAAAAAGGTAAAAAAATCAATAACTAACTTGCCACCTCAAGAAACTTGAAAAAGAAGAGCAAAAAAAGAAAAAAAAAAGCCTAAAAGAAGAAGAAAGAAGAAAATTTTAAAACTAGAGTGAAAAGAAATGAAATATAAACTGGAAAAACAATGGAGAAAATCAATGAGACCCAGTTTCTTCTCTGTGCATAATAGAGCTTCAAACTACAGAATCAAATACTGATAGAACTGCAAGTAGAAACAGACACAGATTCACAATTATAGTCAAATAGGAGGAAGGGAACAATACACGGAATAAATCAAGGAACAGTAAACTAACAAACAGGAAAAACTTAAACAAAGCCAAAAGTAGTTCTTTGAAAAGATCAACAAAATTGATAAATGCTGAGCCTCTGATCAAGAAAAAAAGGGAGACATATTTGTCACTATAATAAATAAAAGAGGGATGATCACTACAAATCCTACAGACTTTAAAAGAATGAAAAAAGGATTTATGAAGAACTGTATGCCAAAACATTCAACACCTTAGTTAAAATAAACAAGTTTTTTGAAAGAAGATATTGAAATAGCCAGTAAGCACATAAAAACTATCTCAACATAACTCAGTCATCAGGGAAATGCAAATAAAAGCACAAGATACAGCCAGTAAGCACATAAAAACTATCTCAACATAACTCAGTCATCAGGGAAATGCAAATAAAAACTTGCATTTTTACTAACCACAAATTAGAATGACTAAAATTAAAGACAATGATAACACTATGTGTTGACAAGAATATGGAACCACTGAAACTCTGCTGATGGGACATTTGGTGGTTTCTTAATATACCTATACCTAACATGAATCAGCCATTTCACTCCTGGGTATTTAACCAACATAAAACAAAATTCCCTAAAATAGAAACTAATCTATCATGACAATATGGAAAGTCAGCCCGCTGTATAAATGGGTTCTGCTTCCCACAAATACTGTATTTTCCATCAGCATTTGGTTAAATTTCCCCCGAAAGTTGAACACTCTAAGTGGATTCCACTTGGGCAGTTCAAGCTCACATTGCTTAAGGTTCAACTGTTTTTAATGTTTCTTGGAGCCTTAAACTACCACTTTATTTTTAAAATCTCTACAGTGGAATTAACAGGTAGATGAGACCTCCTTTCCCCAGGTGTCTTTTGAAATTGCTTGGGAATTATCCAGTTTAAATTAGACTCTCCTCTACAGTGCATGACATATTAAGCATTTTCCTTTGTTCTTTCAGTTTTAAATAGATATCTTCATCCAGATATTTATCTATACATTACATTTTAATCACTTTTATGTAGGCAATTTAAAAAATGAATTTTGTGGCTTAAGCACAGGTAAGTTAGTGAAATAGACTCAATCTTATTAACACATGATTTTTAGTCAATTTGACTCAAAAACAAATCGAATATGCCGCTATGGATGACTTACTATTCATAGTCAATAATAATAATATTAGTAGAGCTGTTAAGAATTAAAACAGAAAACGAAGCCCCAAATTATCCATTCTAATTTGACTTTTAGTAAATATTCCATGTTTATTTAAAATATGTTTAGTTTTTAAAAAATTGTTAGTGGTATCTGTAGGAGTGATAATTTTCTAATATGTATTTCAGAGGAGTTTATGTATTTTGTTTATAATTATATTTTTAGCATACAACTCCTGAAGAATATAAACACATATAGCATTGTTAAATCTTCACTTAGAGTAAAATGGTTTTCTCCAAGTTTATATAACTAGCCTGGAACCACTAGAGGGCAAGCTTTACATTGTAATGAAACAGGAATTCCTTTTCATATACATTGTCATAGCACACATTTAAAATGTTTTAAATGACTGTTTTGAAAGTAGAAATCTATCTCAGTATAAATAACTTTTTTCTTTAAGAGGTTAATTATGCTAAAATTATATTTTATATGTGTTCCTTAATTTAGCTATTCTTGTGCAGTAATTTTTAAATTTTGACATGACAATTATTTTAGAATTTATGTTAGACATGTGAATCATGCAATTTCACATCTTCATAAAATGATGTTTAATGCCAAAATACTGTTTCCTAATGGTTAGTTCACAAATAAGTTACTGATTGACCTAATCTGTGTGCTCCCTGTGCCCTGTCCCCTGGATACTGCAAAAGGAATTCAGCCTGAAACTTTAGTAGCTGGGGTTAAATCAAAATCTCTGTATATGGCACAGACTTCCTTTGATCATCACAAAAACCTTTGAAAATAACAATTCATTGATAGGTTATACGATAACATGTGTGTATTATGTATTGCATGAAATTCCTACTTCACTATGAAAATCTTATAGTTAGCTGAATTGACAGTCAATATTGTCTTCATATAATTGTGAGTATACTGACCAATTTTAACATACATCGTATAGTTTCTTAGTTTTTTGGGAGTGCTCTGCTGCTCAGGTGAAATGGATCACTAGGAACGTACATTGATAGTTGGTAGCACGTATTCATGTAACATTTTAACTTAATTAAATTGATCAAAGGCACACAGTTGGCACAGGTGAGCCTGAATTACTACTGATAAATGCCAACGTTCAGAAGAATTTACTTTTTCAAGTAAATCTCCAAGGTCCAAATAACTACTAACAAAGAAGTGCTAGGTATTTGAATCACTCTGTTGTAAACTGAGAAGGGGTAACCTCAGACTACTCTACAGAGTAGCACTACTACAATCAAGTCACAATTTGAACTCTTAAGTGACCACCATCAATAATCCCATTGGCAACTTGAGAGACATCAGATATCCCATCTAACCCTAAATACATTATAATTTTTGAAAACATGCAGTTATGCTACTTGAGGTAGAGAATAAAATGAATTCAAATTTAAGATCTTCAACATATTTTGTGCAAATAATTACACTTTCTTTTCATATGATTTAAAAACTTGTGACCCACCATGGTAGACTAATTGCATTGATGGCCCAGTTAAGGGCTCCCTGATTTCATGTACTTGGCAATTTGGCTTTGCAGCTACTTCCATCAAGAGGCAGAGACTATTTCTCCACTCCTTGTATCATGTATAGTTTGTAACTTACTTTAGCTACAAAATGAAGCAGACATGACGGTGTGCTGGTTCTGACCTAGGCCTTACATTGTCTCTTGCACAGTTGGGCTTATACACCCCTGGTCTTTGCTCGTGTCATGTATACATGTCAAGGCTGGCATCCTGCAGGTTTGTGGTAGATTTGCAAAGGATGAGACTCCTCAGACAGTAACAAGACCCAGAAGCAGAGCTGCCTAGCCAACCTTCAATCCTTTGTACAAAGGAGTTTAGCTGTGTCCAGCCATGGAAGGTGGAATAATGGTCTCCCAAACATTTTCATGTTCTAATCCCTGGAACCTGTGAATATGCTCCCTTAAATGTCAAAAGGGTCATTGCAGATGTGATTAAATTAATAATTTTTAAATGGGGAGATTATCCTGGATTCTCTAGGTGGGCCCAATAAAATCACAGGGGTCTTTATTTGTACAAGGTCAGAGGGTCAGAGGAGATGTTGCTGGTTTGTTGCTACCTCATAAGCAGAGATCAAAGAGAAAAAGAGATTTAATGATGCTACACTGCTGGCTTTGAAGATAGAAAGGGGCTATAAGCCAAAGAAAGCAGGTGGCTTCTCGAAGATGGAGAAGGGAAGAAAGGATACAGATTTCTCCTACAGCTTCCAGGGGGGAGACAGGACAGCTCTGCTGACATCTTCATTTTAGCCTCATAATGTTGCATATTTAAAAAAAAA
>NW_007730932.1:64391-66719 GCF_000696425.1 Galeopterus variegatus | reverse complement strand
CTCTCCCAAGTGAGCCACGGGCCGGCCCTCAAGTCTCCTTTAAAACTATTCTTATCAAAAATGTTTTACAATGTAGTTCATCAGAGCATCAATTCCAAATGTGAAAGGAGAAATACAAAGGTATACAGTAGAGCACGAAAAGAGAAAATGTCATCTAGTTTTTGCTGTTGAATACATGTGGCCTTCCAATTAGAATCATTACATTTCATAGACGGGATTCACAAAATACAACTGATGGCATTTTCATCACCCTTTTCACAAAATACTCACCCCTTTAATAAGTTTCTCTTTTAAGGAAGTGCTTAGCTTTATACTGTTATTTAATTAATTGTCTAAAGTAGTATTATCAGATAAGAACAAAAATGAAAAGAAACAGGTGAAAATTTTAATAATTTATTTAACACAATATCTCTAAAATATTATTTCAAAAGGTAACTAACAAAAATTGTTAATGAGTTAATGTACATTTTTTTATCATAGAAAGTCTTTAAAATCTTATGTGTATTTTATGTTTATTTTATATCTCGGTTCAGACTAGCTGCAGTTAAGTGCTCAATAACCGCATGCTGCCAGTATCTGTCATAGTGGAGAGTCCAGCATTACAGAGAAGTAGTGAAAGAGAAGAATTATTGACATCACCTTGCAAATAAGGGAACTGAAAAAAGGATTGGGAGGAATTCCTAACTGATTTTAGAAGCTCATGGTTGTTAATTTTATGTGTCCCCTTGACTGGGTTAAAAGATGCCCAGATAGCTAGTAAAACATTATTTCTGGGTGGGTCCGTGAGAATTTTTCTGGAAGAGATTAGTATTTGAATCAGTAGACTGAGTTAAACAGAGGCCATCATCAATGTGGGCAGGTATCATTCAATCCATTGAGGGCTGGGATAGAACAAATAGTCAGAGGAAAGGCAAAGTCCCTCTCTCTCCCTGAGCTGGGACATTCATCTTCTGCCCTTGGACATCTTAGTTCATGGTTTTCAGGCCTTCAAACTCCATAATGACCTACTGATCAAAGAAAAAAGATCTGGATAAAAATAAAATGAAAATTGACTCACTGGATTGATTCATTCTGTGAGTTTAGCAATACTGTCATATAAGTGCTTAAAAGACAGGGATTTTTTTTTAAATAAGCAAATTACTTATATCATATCAAAAAAGCAGTATGTTTCTGAAATAATATATTAATTTTAACCTTTATAGTAAACGGAAACAAAGAGCTAATCATAAACTCAAAAGAGGTAGAGTATCAATAGCACTATTATTGGTACTGGTTGATGAAAAGATTGCAAAATTTTTATTGATAAGATCACTAAATTTGATTTATACAGAACATCATGAAAATTATATACATTGATTATCACTGAACCTTTATATTTAACAAAATTTAAAAAAACAATTTTTTCTTTTGAAATTTGTAAAATAAATAATTTTAATGGAAAACATCTGTTATTTCCTATAAAGATACTTTCTAAGAAATGCATGACATTTATGGTACATGTTTCCTTGGAGGGTACCTCTCTGGTATTACTTATAAAATTTCCAGGATTCTCTCCATTTTCGCAAAAATACCAGAGAGGTACCCTCCAAGGAAACATATACTGTAAAAGGCTGAGAATAAGTGCTGGAGAGGTTGCAGAGAAAAAGGAACTCTCATCCACTGTTGGTGGGGCTGCAAAATGGTGCAGCCTTTATGGAAAATGATATGGAGGTTCCTCAAACAATTACAGATAGATCTACCGTATGACCCAGCTATCCCACTGCTGGGAATATATCCAGAGGACTGGAAATCATCATGCCGAGGGATACCTGTACGCCAATGTTTATTGCAGCTGTATATACAATAGCCAAGAGCTGGAACCAGCCCAAATGTCCATCATTTGATGAGTGGATAAGGAAACTGTGATATATCAACACAATGGAATACTACTCTGCTACAAAAAAAGAACAAAATACTACCATTCGCAAAATCATGAATGGACATAGAGAAAATTATATTAAGTGAAACAAGTCAGGCACAGAAAGAGAAATACCACATGTTCTCACTTATTTGTGCGAGCTAAAAATTAATGAATAAATAAACACACAAACAAATAGGTGTGGGGAGAAGAAGACAGAATAACTAAAAAATTTCCTTGAACTATTTAAATCAAGTAAATAGATACAATGTGGGGGGGGTGAGGGGATGGAGAAGAATGGGTAAAATGGTAT
This sequence comes from Galeopterus variegatus, assembly GCF_000696425.1. Classification (NCBI taxonomy): domain Eukaryota; kingdom Metazoa; phylum Chordata; class Mammalia; order Dermoptera; family Cynocephalidae; genus Galeopterus; species Galeopterus variegatus. Next base: position 64,509 of record NW_007730932.1, on the reverse strand, counting down.
GAATATCAAGTACAATGTATTTTGAGAAGTAAATTTTTTTAATTTAAATAAATAAATAAATATCCCATTCCTTTTATGTATTTAGCTAATAAACGTTACTTAATATAAAAATGTTTAT
>NW_007730932.1:56162-63815 GCF_000696425.1 Galeopterus variegatus | reverse complement strand
TAGGTGTGGGGAGAAGAAGACAGAATAACTAAAAAATTTCCTTGAACTATTTAAATCAAGTAAATAGATACAATGTGGGGGGGGTGAGGGGATGGAGAAGAATGGGTAAAATGGTATGAATATCAAGTACAATGTATTTTGAGAAGTAAATTTTTTTAATTTAAATAAATAAATAAATATCCCATTCCTTTTATGTATTTAGCTAATAAACGTTACTTAATATAAAAATGTTTATGAGAATACAAATCAGATGAATCCTTATCATTTGTTCAACATTCAATAAATATTGATTGACACTTATTATTATAGTAAGCACTGTTCTTGGAAAACATCTGTTATAAGGGGAATAGATATTGAATTGCCTGTGTTTTGTTTCATCTTTTCTGGTTTTTTAATTAACCCAGTCCTTAGGTTGTGATTTAAAGAGGTGAATATTATCTCGACCAAATCAATTTGTAAACCCCATGGTTCTGATATTATAATGGCAGCCACCTAAATCTAAATTTACCTATATGTCATCTACAAAAACATGTATTGCACAGATAACCTACCCCTATACATAACTAGGAGTCAGAGAATACTAATAAGTTATACATAAGTATGTGACGAGCTAAAGAGCAGAGACTGAGTGGAAGAAATAGAGCGCAGAAGTTGCATAGTGGCCAATGAAACATAGAAAGAAAATGCAAACAAACAAAAAGTCTCACCATGAATGGAGAAATACTGACAAGAGGTGTGACACCTGTGTATTAGTGAACCAAAAATTAAAAAGATGAAGTTCAGTGGGCACAGGACCAGGAAGACAGTCTCAGGAAAACAATGCTTTGACAGAAGCGAGATGAAATGAAACAGCAAAGTATCCCTGGGAGACTTAACAATGAAGGAAAAGCTGGAAACACATATGAAAATTCTAAATCACATAAAATTGAAGAAAAGAATAAAATTAAAAAGCACACCAAATTAAACCCTCTCTCCAATAGAAAGCGCCATATATTAAGTAACTCAACTCCAGTACCGCAATCAGGGAGAGCACCATTTAGCCAATAAACCTGGGAAACTGATCAGACCACTATTTCCCTCCTATACAAACACAAAAAGCATGCTGATGCTTGTGGTGGTTAATTTTATATGTCAAATTGACTGGGTGCCCAGATTATGCGTTATTTCTGAGTGTGTTTGTGAGGGTGTTTCCATGTGAAATTAGTATTTATTTCAGTGGAGACAGACCAGTAGGAGGGGAGACAGATGGGGCATGTCTCCGTTTTTTCCCTGCTTTGGTGCAACGTCTGTGGAATAGCTGCACACACTTATTTTTGGCCCTTCCTCAAAGGTTCCATCTCCCACTGGGCTTCAGTGTCTCTATTTCCTCCCTTGCTGGCTTCATTCCTAGCAGAGAATCAGCTTTTTGCAGTGCTCTTGGTGCCTCATCCTCTGTTTTTCTGTTCTCCTAACATCATCCACATGCCTGTAAGAAAATCTTTCACTAAAGTCTCATCTTTTGAATCAATGACTGTACATTTCATTTCCTGCTGTGTGGAACCCTAAAACCATACTGATAAATACACAAATACATCTTTTTCCTTGGAAACTACCAGGAACTATAAGAAACTACTAAAAGTAGTAGACATTGAATCAAAGGTCCAGGGATTGTATGGAGCCCCAACTCTTCATTTTATATTTTCTATATTGTTTAATATTTTCTATATTATTGGCACAGGATATGGAAGAGACAGGAGTACAGATCTGAGGCCTGCATTTGAGGAACAGAAAGAGATAAAACATTGAAAATCTGATTAGAACGAACAGAATATGGGGTTGTTAGTGGTGTTAATCATTGTTATTATCATGATGTTCAGGATGTATGAACATAAAGACTAAAATTTCTGAAGACAAAAGAGAAGAAGTAGGACAAAAGGAAGAATTATGAGTAAAAAAAGGATTTCTCCCTTGGTAAGCAAATAGAGGTTACTGACACCAAATCTTTTCCGAGGTAAGGACTGAGGTAGGAAAGAGAATCCCACTTAAGTGAAAGATATTCCTGGACTGGCCTCTGTGCCTTTTTCAAAACAAGTACTAGCTATTTTACCTCCTCATCTCCTTTAACTACAAATAAAGGCAAGCCTTTTTCTCTTTCCCCTTCCCAAAGCCTTAAACTCAGAAGAAAGATGTTAGATTTCCATCAATATCACTCACAAAGTTTTCAAAGATATCTTTATCAACCAGTGCAAAACTCTTTTGCTAGCTCCTGTTCAGATGTGTTGTGAGTTAAGCTATTGATAATATTTTGAAAAAGAAAATATTAATTGATGTGTGTTAAGAACTGTGAATCAGTAGATGAGTTACTTTTAAAAGAACCACTAATGGAAGCTTTTAATGATCAAGCCATTTGTCCTATACAAAATGACCCTTTGACATTTCTTTTTGCCAGAAAAGCCTATGTCTTTCTCTCTTTGACTAGTAACTCAGGAAAAATTGTATTTGCTAAGAATCAAAGTGCTTAAACATGCCTGGATCATTGAAATTGCATTACCGGTGAGCACAGACAAATACAGTGATTTTTTTCTGTTATTATAAAGCTCTTTCAACTGGAAAACATGTCATACATAGATTTAGAAAATGGTTTATTAAAAAAAAAAAAAAAAAAAACCAACTAGTTCTCAATTCTCCTCCTGAATTCACCTGGAAGTATTTTGTGTGCATTCAAGACTCCCTATTATAAGTTCTCAGCATCCAGCTTTCAGTATAACAAAACTAAATAAAAAATGATTTACCCTTTTTCTGTTGAGAATCATGAGATATGCTATTTGAGGCATGACTAGTGCCATACAGCCACACACACCCCCGCCACCCACCTTGTTGCTTTCAGTCACAGAGTCAGAGGCCTTCCAGTCGTTGGTTCTGGAAAACTTGTTAAGGATTGGTGCAAAGCTGACTGCTGCTGGCAAGATGACTCGTGAAAGACAAATGTATATTTCTTCAGCTTAAAATTCTATTCTGACATGAATATTTATTTTTAAAGGTTATCAAAGAAAATATTTGCAATACACATACACATATTTTTGATAACCTTTAAAAATAAATAAATATATATATATATATATATACATATATATATACACACACACACATACATTCCAAGCCAAAATGATCTAAAAATTATGCTAAGATCAATGTGATCTTTTGCGAATTTAGTTTTTTTAGGTCAACAGAATTCTTTTCTTTACATTCCTATGGTAGGAATATGAGCTATATATATATATACATATATATACACACACACACATACATTCCAAGCCAAAATGATCTAAAAATTATGCTAAGATCAATGTGATCTTTTGCAAATTTAGTTTTTTTAGGTCAACAGAATTCTTTTCTTTACATTCCTATGGTAGGAATATGAGCTTATTTTTGTGTATATAAGATTCTCTTATAACCAAAAAATTAAATAGCAATTTTTTTTCTGGAAGTAAAAGAAAAATAGTCTGGTTTTCCTTTGCAACTTGAAAATTACATTTAGAATTAAATCTAAATAGCAAAGCAGCATTCAGGCAACAGAATAGCAGCTGCTTCATGACAAGCACAATTTGCTTCCATCATTCTGAAATTAATACTGGAACAATACAGCAGGAGAGAAATATCTGCTACATAAAGATTTTATCTGTTACAAAAAGACTTTTACAAAATATGTTTTTTAAAATTCTGTTTTCTGATGGGCAACAACAAAAATAATTACCTATTTCTGTAATGTTAAGTATTGCAATTTTGAAAAAATTTGTGCAGCACTGCCTTAGGTTGAAAGCACAATCCCCCCACGATCCCACCACAAATTTAATCCACAATGTAATTGTTGAGGGTGGGAAGTCCTATTATGGTAATTGAAAGGTGGAACCTTGAAGAGGTTATTAAGTTGATGGTTTAATGGTGGTTGTGGGCATGGTTCTGAGGGCTTTAAAGGGAGAAGGCATGAAGAGCTATTTCTCTCCCTCACTCTCCCTCTCTCTCTGCTCTGCCATTTTGTGCCAAGTGAAACCCCTGCATTGCTGTAAAACCAACACCAAAGAAGACCCTCACCAGATGTGTTCTTTGGACTTTTGACTTCCAAGCTTCCAAAACTGTAAACAATAAATTTCATTTTCTTATAATTACCCAGTTCCAGGTATTTTGTTATAAGCAACAGAAACAGACTACTACAGAAAATCGGTACCAGGGAAATGGGGCTTTGCTTATAACAAATACTTGAAAATGTGGGAGCAGTTTTGGAACTGGGTGTTGATGAGAGGCTGGAAGAATTTGAAGGAGCAGCCAAGAAAAAGTATAGCTACTGGTGCGAGTTTAGAGAACAAGAAAACCAGGGAAAGTTTGAATCTTCTTAAAGACTGGTTAAATTATGGTGAGCAGAATGCTGATAGAAATATGGACAGTAAAGGCCATACTGAGGAGATCTCAGACATAAATGAGAAGGGACTTATTGGAAACTGGGGCAAAGATTACCCTTGCTATGAACTGGCAAGGAATCTGATTGCATTCTCTTCATGCCCAAAGGTATTACAGAATGTGGAACTTAAAGGTGCTGACCCAGGGTATTAGGCAGAAGAAATTTCTAAGGAGCAAAACATTCAGGAAGCCACATGGCAACTTGCAACAGCCTTCACAGAGTTATGGCAGAAAAGGCATGACATAAAGCAAGAATGTATAATTAAAAGGGAAGCAGAGCATAAGGATTTGGAAAATTTGCAGCCTGGCCACAAAAACAACGGTGTTGCCCAGGGCCCTTTGCTAAGGAGAGGAGTACAGAAGAAAAAGATTATCAAGAGAAGAGAAAAAAGACCTTGAAGGCATTTCAAAGATATCCAAGCCTGCATCTTCCATTACAGACCCAGAGGCCTAAGGAGACAGAATGGTCTTAGGGAACAGGCCTGAGGCATTCTCAATGGGCTCACTGCTCCGGGCCACATCAGGAAGCTGCTTCCAGCACCAGCATCTAGCTGCTTTGGCTCCTCCAACTATGGCTAAATTGGCCCCAGGTGTAGCTGGACTCACAGCTTTGGAAGATATAAGCCAGCAGCCTTGGCGGCATCCATGTGGTATTAAGTTTACAGGCTTGCACAATGCCAGACCTGTGGAGACTTCCAAGCCTCCACCCCAATTTCAATGGATGTATGGAAAAGACTGGGGACCCAGGAAGAGATCTGTCACAGGGGTAGAGTCACTACATAGAACCTTCACAGAGCAATGCCAAGCAGAAATGTGGGGTTGGAGTTGCAGCAGAGCTACCCTATCAGCACCATGTCTACTGGAGCCTTGAGAGAAAGACCACCATGGAGAACCCAGACCTGTAGAGCTACCAGAGTGCAATGCCAGCCTGTGAGATCTGAAGCATAGCCTCAGACCAGGAAATCCATAGATGTGGAGCTGCCTGAGGACTTGGGGACCTAACCCCCACACCAGCGTGCAGAGAACGTTGAACAGGGAGTCAAGGTACATGATTCACCACCTGTAGGTTTTAACTCCTTCTCTCCTGGTTTTCGAGCTTGCTTAGGACCTGTTACCCCTTTCTTTTAGCCTATTTCTCCTTTTTTGAATGGGAATATGTCCCCTATGCTTGCCCTACCATTGTATCTTGGAGGTAGGTAACATGTTTTCATTTCACAGATGGAACTTTGAACCTTGAACCTTTGAGTTGAAATAAGTTAAGACTTTGGGGATGAAATGAATGTATTTGTATGAGAAAAGGACATGAGTTTTGGAAGGCTAGGGGTGGAATGGCTTGGGCTTAATATCCCCCGCCGAAACTTAATCCCCACTGTAACTGTTGAGGGTGGGAAATTCTATTATGGTAATTGAAAGGTGGGGCCTTGAAGAGGCGATTAAGTTGATGTTTTAATTGTGGTCATGGGCGCGGTTCTGGGGGCTTTAAAAGGAGAGTGCATAAGGAGCTTTTTTCCTCTCTGCTCCATTATTTTCTGCCATGTGAGACCCCTGTGTTGCTGTAAAGCCACCACCAAAGAAGAGCCTCACGAGATGTGTTCTCTGGACTTTAGACTTCCTAGCCTCTGAAACCATAAGTGATAAATTTCCTTCTCTTTATAAAATACCCAGTTCCAGGTATTTTGTTATAAACAAGAGAAATGACTAAAACAGGCATATATCTCATTTCATGTAATATCTTGGTAGGAAAAACGGCCCTGAAAAGTATCAATGATGAGTCTACATCTCATCAATACAATGGCACATGGATCGATACTAAGGCTTTATATATCCACCCTCAGGGAGAGAAAGAAGCTTAATTATTAATATGTTCCACTCCATGGTGCTTAGCTAATATTTTATTTCTCCTCTGAATTGTCCAATGAACATGAGTAAGCCGAATCTTCATGTATAATAAACAGTGGGCCCAGCTGTGAGAACTGGAGAAAGCAAGCCAAGTGTAAGTATATGTTGAAAATAGCAAAGAATATCATATTCTGAATGAGCCACTGGCAAATGAAACAGGCAACCCCCGCTGGATCTACTGATGATCCAGAATTGATCCCACCAAATCACCACCCAACTGTCTTAAGTACAGAAATAACTCAACCTTATAAAAAATGCATTGTCTTGTAAAAAAATGGACAAAATCTGTTTTCTCCCTTCTCCAGCGAGCTGGAGAGCTAACATTCCTCTTCTCCCAATCCAATGGAGTTGGAAAGGGACTTGAAGAAAAAACACTTATAGATATTGGGGTTTCCCTCAAGAAGGGAAGTCTAGAATGTCACCCCCTATTGGAATGTCTACTCAGGCAGCAGATTTGCTACATTTCTCTGTAGCACATCTAGCTTGGGGGAAAAGAGAATTGAGTCCGTTTGGTCTGATAGGGAACTGAGTCGGAACCACACTTTCGACTTCCCAGTTTCCAGCTCCCAGGAGCCATGGAATGTAGGTCCATCATCTCTGCATGGAGGATAGAAAAAATAAAGTGTCAAGCCTATACTGCATGGCAAACAAGGATGTATATATATCATACTAGGAGTTGTGATGTCATTACGTGCAGTTCAGTAGAGAGAGGCAGCCTAGGAGAATTCCACAGGAACAAGCCACTCATCATGGAGCACATTGGCACTATCTGCATTTCATACCCAAACAAAATGAACTACAACAGCACTTAAAATCAACTGAAAAGAAATGTTTGCAATTTTCTCTTTCTTCCTTTCTAAGCGAAACACAAGAGAAGTTAGTGCCAGAAAACAATCTGGTGAATTGGGATGAGGAGCATGGAGGCAGTTTGCAGAAAGCTGTGTTCTAAGAGCAGAATTCAATCCTTTGAAGGGTATAAAGAACCAGGTAACATGTAAGGTGCTGGAGTTGAGACCACTTGGGTGGCTCACACTAGTTACTAGCAGGAGCTCAGAGCCTGAATGCACACTCAACACCTAGGGGTAACCGTCATCTCTTGTTTTGCTCTAGCAGACCTGTCAGTTAGAGATTCTCTATTCTTTTTAGAAGTTTTCTATCTTCATACATTTTTTAGGATGTTATTTTTTTTAAAGCAGTATTAGGTTCACAGAAAATTAAGAGGACAGTACAGAGATTTCCCATATACCCCCTGCACTTAAACATGCATGACATTCCCATTATCAACAATCTGCACCAGAATGGCACATTTTTCAGAATCAA
>NW_007730932.1:51038-56108 GCF_000696425.1 Galeopterus variegatus | reverse complement strand
AGATTCTCTATTCTTTTTAGAAGTTTTCTATCTTCATACATTTTTTAGGATGTTATTTTTTAAAAGCAGTATTAGGTTCACAGAAAATTAAGAGGACAGTACAGAGATTTCCCATATACCCCCTGCACTTACACATGCATGACATTCCCATTATCAACAATCTGCACCAGAATGGCACATTTTTCAGAATCAATGAACCTACATTGACATGTTATTATCACCCAAAGTCCATAGTTTGCATTAGGGTTCACTCTTGGTGTTGAGCATTCTAAGGGTTTGGACAAATGTATAATGATATGAATTCACCATTATAGTATCGCACAAGGTATTTTCACCTGTGCTCCACCTATTCATCCCTCCCTTGTCCCTAACCCCTGACAACTGCTGATCGTTTTACTTTCCTAATATTTTTGCCCTTTCCAGAATGTCATATAGTTGGAATCATATTGTATGTAACCTTTTCAGATTGGCTTCTTTCACTCAGTAATATGTATTTAAGATTCCTCCATGTCTTTTCATGGCTTGATATACAATTTTAGCATACCCATTATCAGGATGTATCACAGTTTATTTATCTATTGACCTACTAAAGGACATCTTGATTGCTTTCAAGTTTTGGAAATTATGAATAAAGCTACTATAAATATCCATGTGCAGGCTTTTGTGTGGACATAAATTTTCAGCTCCTTTGAGTAAATACCAAGGAGACTGATTGCTGGCACTTATGGGTAAAATTATATTTTGTTTTAGAAGAAACTGCCAAACTGTCTTTCAAAGTGGCTGTACCATTTTGCATTCCCACAAGCAATAAATGAGAGTGCATATTGCTCCACATCTTTGTCAGTATTTAGTATTTGTCAGTGTTCTAGATTTTGGCCATTCTATTAGGTTTGCAGTGGTATCTCATTGTTTTAATTTACATTTTTTTCCCTATGACATAGATGTGGAGTATCGTTTTATATCCTTATTTGCCATCTGTGTATCTTCACTGGTGAGGGGTCTGTAAAGCTCTTTGGCCAGTTGTTTTTTAAATGTTTGTTTTCCTATTTTGGAAGGAATAAGAAAATGACTGATTTGTTTCTTATAACAGTATATGCACAAAACGCTTCCAGAACTCTTTGCTCAGCTCTCTTTACCTAACTAACTCCTTCTAATTCCTCACAATTCTTCTCAGCACCTCTACTGTCAGAAGCCTTCCAAGACCTCCATCTCCAGGATGAATGAGGTGCCCTTCTTATTTGTTCTCAGAGTAACCTGGACTGATATTTATCAGCATACTTTTTATAATGTAATTGTAAGTTTCTTAGACTATAAGCATCATAAGTTCAGGATCCTGTCTGTTTCATGTTTGTGTCTTCTGGAGCCAGCAAGGAGCTGGCATAGAATAAGTACACAATGAAAACATGTGAAATGAGTGACTGAAAGGATGAGTAAAGACACTTATCATTTGGTATAATTCTACTTCATTCTTAAGTTTGTACTCAATCCTTCCTTCCATTAACAAATTATAGTGTTCTGTTTATTAGCAAATGCTTCTCAGAGTCTCCTCTTTCTACATTGATTCTTCCATGTCCCTAAGGTCACTGGAGCCCAGTCCCAAATTTGGGGTGCTCATTCTGCTTTAGCAATTCTATGCCTTTCCTGCATTAGTTCTAGCGGTCTGTCCTCTCACTATTTCCTGCCTGTTTAATTACTACCTATGTTGCCATAGGATTTCCTATATCATGCGTCTTTCTCATTCTGTAGCCCAGCTTGTCTTCATCTTATCACACAAATGGAGGCGATTTCATATCTCCTGATCCAAGTCCTCTAAAGTATCATCACTTCTGGGAAATGATGAAAACATATGGTACTGTAGAAATTTGCTGATCGCCTTCCCAACATCTTTTTCCTCCTTATATCACCAAGCATACTCTGATTATTATTTGAGAAGTTATCTCTCTCCTATTGTCAGAAGTGCATTTTGGGTGGAATACTCCTTTCTCTTCACTTTAAGAGTGGGCCTTTACTGGTTTAAACCAATTGTGTATATTTCATTCCTTTAGGCCCAGCTGGTCACCTGACCAGTGCAGGGCAATGCATAAAAGTGAATCCCGTACCTTTTTTGGGAACTGTTGGAAAATACTTCTCATTTTCCTCTGGATGGTATAATGTTTTCTAAGAAAGCTGGAATAGCTACATTCATTTTGTTACCTCATTCAAAGAAACTAGAGCTTTTGAGGGCCACCAAAGATTGGACCTGAAGATGTAACCAGATCTGTTTTACTCAGAAATAAGACATTTTTTTTCCTGGTTTGAAAAATACCCTTATTATTTAATCCTATTTAAGGTTTTTATTGTTTCTGTATTACTTTTGTCTTTTATAATAAAAAAATACAAACTAAAAAAATTCATTAAACTAAAGATTTTATGTCTCTGGTAGTAAACAATAGATCTTAAAGTGTCAGATCTCAAAGGAAAAGATACTAAGGAGCAAAACATAAAATAATAGATAATAGATAATAAAAGGAGGTAAATGAGAAAACTCATGACAAAAACAGGCTTCAATGAATCTGGATTATATTTGAATGAGACACCAAGATCAAGAATAGTTAATCAATTTGCTCTCCAGTATAGAAAACATTAGTATATGGAAATCAGAGAAATATATCAAGTCTTATAATTTCAAGAAACTGAACAACTGCCATTGTATTGGTTATTGCATTACTAACATATAATCAGTAGGATCCCAGTTTAAATAATGGAAGATAAGAAGCTTTAACACAAGAAGAGGATTTATTTTTAATGGACTCTGGAGAGAATCCAAGCACAGATAGGCAGCTTGGCCTCAGAAACAAACCAGAACCAGGGACTTATCAGGATTTCCCCCTACTATTTTTATATATCTCTGCATGTCTGTCCTTTATTCTCCTCCTCTCTGCAAAAGTGTCCTCTGCCTTTCTCTTCTTTCTTCCTATTCCAAATCCTTAGAAAGGGAATTCTAATTGATCCAGCTTAGGTCTGGGACTCAATCTGGATCAACTAACTGATGCCATGGAACAGAATCATAGATTAAAAATACAAACAGAAAATTTAAGGAGTCAGTGTTATGGTGCTTTCCTGAAAAGGAGGAGAGTGAATTCAAGCCAGTCAGTATCCAAGACAATTGGATAAGAACTTTCTATTATGAGTACCTTGGACGATAGTATACATCGTTATGAGATTGTTTTTTCTTTCTCTTTCTATACTATGATACCTGATTGTTGGCTCTCACATCCATTGCCACTATGCAGCTTTCCTCTCTTGTTGCTGTAGTCAAAGAAATAAGACACACAAAGGTTTTTATTTTGTATGTTTGTCTTGTTTAATCCTGGAATATAAGCCTAGTCAACACTGTCTGAGGTGACATGTAAGCCTGTCCCACAGAGGGATTGTTTATTGACAATTGCCACAGAGGAGCACTTTATACCTATGTCAGATATTAACAGACCTCATTTTTATATAACTCATTTCCCAAAAGCTTAACATTGTATTTCATACTATCACAGTCTCTTATTAAATAAGGAATATTTTATTAAATGTATGTGGTTTATAGCAACAAGTCTTAAAAAAATTTTTTTCTTCATTTTCAGTTGGCTCTCTCTCTTAATTCCAAACTCAACTTCCTGTTGTTTTCCCACTTACGATCATATATTCAGAATATTTAGTGCACAATCCATATAAGAGCCTAAGATGATGATTTCTCCCACCCCTCCTTTTACAAAGTAAAATCCTGAGTCCAATTTAGTTGACCTGATTTCACTCTTTCACACAACTTTGCTACTCTACTGCTAAGAAATGAAAATGATACAATTTGCTAAATCTTCACAAACTGTGTTTTCAAGCCCCAGCAATTCTTAATAGTCAAATCACAAACATCAGAAAATGGGAGTTTAAAATAGAAATGCTGACAAGCCCTTAACAACAACACATTGAACGATGCTGCCATAATGCACTCTACTGGATGTACTCCCCAGTGTTTACTGCCAGTGGTGAGTCTATAAATTCCTGAATTAAACCTCAACTGCTCACAGCTTACACTTTTAAATTAGATTTCCTACTTCATGCTCTCCTTAGAGAAATCTGAGCTGCAGCAGCTGGTATACATAGGCAAATAAAAATAGGATAAACTAAACTATTTATATCAGGTCTGAAATGTATTTCTAGCATGTTGCTACTACAGACAACGGTGTCCAGCTTACCAAATATGTCTTTGGACACTTCACATTAAATAGTTGTGGCCATTCCTAATACATAAAGAATAGCAGAGGACTGCTGAACAGTATCTTCTGAAACTAAAGTTAGATGATTTAGACATTTCAGAAATTATCCATTTGTTTAAAAATATTTTGTTGAATTTTTTTATATATTCTGAGTTTTCCTACTGTTTAAGATGGAAAATAATAAGGACAATTTTTCCACTTTTTATTCATATGGGTAGCAATTTTCTCCTCAATATTTCAGAATCAATTTGGTTTTAGAATCCCTACAACTCTTTTCTACGACAGAGTCATTTGGAGAATGTGTCTGTCATTTAGTTGGTCTTGACATGTTAATGGATAATCTTTGTTTAGTTAAATGAAGATGGTTAGTTCACATTATTGCTCAGGGAGTCTCAGTGTGATGATTGAAGAGTATGGACAGCATGATGAATGTTCTTCCTAGGCCCTTTAAGCAAGATTTATTGAGTTTTCGATTTTCATACATTTTATAACTTCAATTAGAATTTCCTCTTGGAACTCATCTACTACGGGCTTCAGAAAAATCAAGAATGAACTGCATGAGAAACCATCATTAAATTATTCCTACAAATCTCTGAGACACGTACTTTTTTTTCATTTTCACTTAGTGTCTGAAGAAAGTTGTCAATAAAACAAACATTCATGTTGAATACATAAAGATGTATATTTAAAAGCATAATGGTTTAATATTTACAGAAAAGAGTTTAAATATTTTATAGTCTAAAGTTTTTAGGAAAATAAAAACATAACTTTGCTTAAGTCATGTCAGCTTTTTTCACATTAATAAACTTGACAAAGTATTTCTAACTCG
>NW_007730932.1:41623-50493 GCF_000696425.1 Galeopterus variegatus | reverse complement strand
TCAAATAAAGATGTATTATTAGAGGCAACGTTCTCAGGTAGAATGTGCCAAATGAGATATAAAGTTTGTTCACAGACTTTAAACCTAAGAGTTCTTGAAGTCAAAGTACCACACATCACAGCATTAGGGAAAACACCCCTCTCTTGAACTATTTGTTTATTGAATTTAATAGGAAAGTTTTAGAAAAACTATTAGATGTCATGTCATTGAGAGGCCACGCATGTGTGGAATAGTTAGTTCAACTGCTGAAAATTTTGCCCAATTCCCTTTTGCAATTTAAGCTTTGCCTTCCTGGTTAGAGATAATGTGATTAGACTGAATCCTTATCACCCAAATTAATGTTTATCATTTTCACTTCTCAATAAAGCTTAACATATATAGCATAGTGTTAAACTTTATCACCTATCTGTCTCATTATATATTTTTGTCAAGACAATGGATGTATTGTAAGAGTTTTGGAATCTATGCCCATAAGCTTTTGGCTAATAGACACTGACTTAGCTAAAACTTCAGTTGCAGGAAACTGCTAAACTTTAACCTTCGTGAAATTCTTCCTATAGCTAGAAAATGCTTATACTTCTTAGGAAGTCTGAACGCTAAAAGCAGATTGGGTATCCTGCCCCTATTTATATTTCCTTGATGCAAAGGGAGCAGGATTGGGCAAAAGGGCATACTTTCATCTCTACTATCTTTTAGAAGGCTGTATTAGTGATCCTGTTATACTCTCTCTATAAATGTGGAACTACTAGTAATATCCCCAAAATGAGAGGAAATAAATATATGTAGGCATTACTCATATATAGGCTCAGGCCTCTTCAGACTTATTTTCATTTTTTTTTTTTTTCCTAATCCATCTATTCCTCTAGTCCAGAGGTAGGCAAACTTTTTCTGTAAAGGACCAGACAACAAATATCATAGGTTTTGTGGGCTATATCATCTCTGTTGCAGCTACTCAACTCTGTCATTATAGTATGACAACAGCCAATGACAATGCTTACAGGAATGGGTGTAGCTGTGTTCTAAATAAAACTTTATTTACAAAAACAGGTGACAGGCTATTTCAGTTATCTGATCTCTATTCTAGTTCATAGCTTTAACATCATTCAAATATGTGTGACTGCTTCTTTACCTTTAGGCTCATATTTCAATATCAGCAACCAGTATGCTTGTATGTGCCAGGTATTACCATGTACTCTACATTTGATTAGAATCCTGAGTTAGGGCCGGCTCCGTGGCTCACTCGGGAGAGTGCAGCGCTGGTAGCGCCGAGGCCACGGGTTCGGATCCTATATAGGAGTGGCCAGTGCGCTCACTGGTTAAGCATGGTGCGGACGGCACCGTGCCGAGGGTTGTGATCCCCTTACTGGTCAGAAAAAAAGAAAAAGAAAAAACGAATCCTGAGTTAGTTATCATTATCTCCTTTACAGAGACACTAAACAGCTTGCACAATCCTGTAGCTAGAAAATGCAGACATATTCGAACATAAGTTTATCTAACCCCAAATCTCGTGCTTTTGTCACCTCACTAAATGGACTCTTGAATGAAGTTCAAATTCTCTAGCTCCACACTCCACAGTCTTGTCCAGAACTCATAGAGCCCTTGTTTTTAACTGAAGTAGTATCTTGGTTGATCTACAGAAATAGTCCATTCAAGCAAAAGTAATTTCAAAATAATTCATATGTAACAGGACAAAAACGCAGCTGCAAGGATCTTCGCAGAATACAGTTGATTTGACAGAAAAAGATATACTGGTGGTTATAAATAAAGACCAGTCATGACATGTCCAGATTTTCCCATGAGAGATTTTCCTTTCATACCCAAAAAAGAAGCTTCTATGAATGGATCACACAACAGAAGCATTACCAGGGGAACACCCTCAAATACTTTTGTGGGAGTTTTACCAACTGAAAGCATATTAATGAAAATGAAGCCATATGGTCATTACCAAGTATAGACTGCTGTATCTCTGAGCAGGTACTGCAGGTCTTTATTATATAACACTTTCATTATCGTGCAATCACCCACCTTCTGCTCCTCAAATCCAGGAAAACCCATTCTCTGACTTTGAGATGTATTTCTCTTCACTCACTCTTTTTACTTTTTATTATCAAACGACCTCATCATTTACCAATCTGGGGAGGACTCACATTAAGATTTCTGAAGGAGTTCAAAACATTGTGTGATGCCAGAAGCCTCTCAATGGGCAATGGGAAGGGAAAGTTTGCAAACATTCATACACCAGTAATATTCTGCTAGGCAGTTTTCTACTTCTCTCATGTGCATCTATGTCGGAGAAGCCACACATGACTATTGCCATTCTCGAAATGTGAGATGTCCTTGCAGACTTTCATGCTTTCTTACTCATCCTGAATGACTATAATCATCTGCCCCACCCACCATCTCTAAGTACAGAAACCCCCTACCCTTATTAGTATGTAAGTTCCATGAGAGTCTTCATCTCTCATGTTCGCTCCTTTGTCTGCAGTGCCTAAATCAGTGTCTGGCATGTATTATAAGCTCCTAATAATAATTTAGTAAAAATCAATGAAAAGAATTTAAAATAAATAATGATAATAATTAAAATATTATTAACTATTAACTATATTTCAGGCCCCTTTCTAAAGACCATAAATACACATCATTTAATCCTCTTAAAGATTATATAAGGTAGGTATTACCATCCTCTACTATAAATGAAAAAAATGTAAAGAGGTTAGGCAATTTGCATACACCAACTAAATGGTAGAAACAGGATTTGAACCCTGCACTCTAGGGCCACATCCCACTAAGATATCTCTGCTTCCTTAAACATAACTCCTCACCTTTGTATCTTTATTTCCAAGGTGGGTTTCTACCCTGCTCTTCCAAAAGCATTTATTTTTTGGTAAGTTTGCTTATTGGTCAGAATTCCTAGTCGCAAATATAAGAAGCCACATCCTGATTAATGTAAGATAAAAAAGTAATTATTGCAAGGACAGCAGTATTTCACAAAATCAATGCAAAAGCTAGAAAACCACACATGGAAAACTGGCAAGAGCTGGAATAAATCTTAGGAAATAAGGAGCAAGAAATGTAGCCCAAATCATCCCAAAGGAGCAGGCCACCAGGCTGCCCCTCTGATGTCTTCACCAGGGCTTGTCCCAGATATGGACATATCAACATCACATCTGTCACAACACCAGATGCTGTTTCTGCTGTTCTGTCTAGAATGAATTCTAAGCTCTTTCATGCTGGCTTGCATCACTGGCCCCAGATCTAAAGCCCTGGGCAGCAGTATCCAAGCATTTTAGCTTATGCCAATGCTCTGGCTCCCAGGAGCTGGGAGAGGCAATACTGATGAAGGTCCTATTTCCCAAGTGTGCTGGAATGCCCCTCAATAGGCAGTGTGTCTGGAGGCCAGGCAGTAAACATGACAAATGGCCTCTTTCAGGGCATTTCCTCCAATAAAGTACAGTCTCCCTGAGGAGTACCTGATATTTCCAAGCCAATATGTGGTGGAGCCCTCATTTTCACATTACTGATTCAGAAGCGCTCAGCCTACTTTTCTTTTCTTTCTTTTTTTACATCTATTTTCTTTCTTCTAATCATGAGGTGTCACTCTCCTCCATAGATTAAGTATAGAGGAGAGCATAGATGTATCCTTCTTAGCCACCAAATCATCCCTAAGTTTTTTCTTGATTTAGTATTTTAAAGAATCCCAATCTGAAATAAATAAATAAATAACAAAAATTGTGAAGTAGGGAATTCGCAATAGATCAAGAAGTTTTATAAAGTTCTTGTTGGTATAATTTCCAGTCTCAGTGCCTGATTTCCTCACCAGATCATATCCAGAGCCTCATTACATAAGGTAGGAAAACAGTCAGACAATCTGTGCTTTAACCAAGAATAGATTTTCACTTTTAAATCCACTGTGACCATCAGTCCCTGTTGGTAGCAACTGACTGATATTTCTGAGGCCTTTCTACTCTGTTTGTCCACATTCGACTGAGAAGACTATTCTCTTATCTCGGTCCCTTCTGTGGCAGTCCTTCCATTGATCCGCTATAATCTCCATCACACTGCTTGGAAAACACTTTGCCTTAAATTNACGGCACCGTGCCGAGGGTTGTGATCCCCTTACTGGTCAGAAAAAAAGAAAAAGAAAAAACCAATCCTGAGTTAGTTATCATTATCTTCTTTACAGAGACACTAAACAGCTTGCACAATCCTGTAGCTAGAAAATGCAGACATATTCGAACATAGGTTTATCTAACCCCAAATCTCATGCTTTTGTCACCTCACTAAATGGACTCTTGAATGAAGTTCAAATTCTCTAGCTCCACACTCCACAGTCTTGTCCAGAACTCATAGAGCCCTTGTTTTTAACCTGAAGTAGTATCTTGGTTGATATACAGAAATAGTCCATTCAAGCAAAAGTAATTTCAAAATAATTCATATGTCACAGGACAAAAACGCAGCTGCAAGGATCTTCGCAGAATACAATTGATTTGACAGAAAAAGATATACTGGTGGTTATAAATAAAGACCAGTCATGACATGTCCAGATTTTCCCATGAGAGCTTTTCCTTTCATACCCAAAAAAGAAGCTTCTATGAATGGATCACACAACAGAAGCATTACCAGGAGAACACCCTCAAATACTTTTGTGGGAGTTTTACCAACTGAAAGCATATTAATGAAAATGAAGCCATATGGTCATTACCAAGTATAGACTGCTTTATCTCTGAGCAGGTATGGTGCAATCACCCACCTTCTGCTCCTCAAATCCAGGAAAACCCATCCTCTGACTTTGAGATGTATTTCTCTTCACTCACTCCTTTTACTTTTTATTATCAAACGACCTCATCATTTACCAATCTGGGGAGGACTCACATTAAGATTTCTGAAGGAGTTCAAAAACATTGTGTGATGCCAGAAGCCTCTCAATGGGCAATGGGAAGGGAAAGTTTGCAAACATTCATACACCAGTAATATTCTGCTAGGCACTTTTCTACTTCTCTCATGTGCATCTATGTCGGAGAAGCCACGTATGACTATTGCCATTCTCGAAACGTGAGATGTCCTTGCAGACTTTCATGCTTTCTTACTCATCCTGAATGACTATAATCATCTGCCCCACCCACCATCTCTAAGTACGGAAACCCCCTACCCTTATTAGTATGTAAGTTCCATGAGAGTCTTCATCTCTCATGTTCGCTCCTTTGTCTGCAGTGCCTAAATCAGTGCCTGGCATATATTATGAGCTCCTAATAATAATTTAGTAAAAATCAATGAAAAGAATTTAAAATAAATAATGATAATAATTAAAATATTATTAACTATTAACTATATTTCAGGCCCCTTTCTAAAGACCATAAATACACATCATTTAATCCTCTTAAAGATTATATAAGGTAGGTATTACCATCCTCTACTATAAATGAAAAAATGTAAAGATGTTAGGCAATTTGCATACACCAACTAAATGGTAGAAACAGGATTTGAACCCTGCACTCTAGGGCCACGTCCCACTAAGATATCTCTGCTTCCTTAAACATAACTCCTCACCTTTGTATCTTTATTTCCAAGGTGGGTTTCTCCCCTGCTCTTCCAAAAGCATTTATTTTTTGATAAGTTTGCTTATTAGTCAGAATTCCTAGTCGCAAATATAAGAAACCACACCCTGATTAATGTAAGATAAAAAAGTAATTATTGGAAGGACAGCAGTATTTCACAAAATCAATGCAAAAGCTAGAAAACCACACATGGAAAACTGGCAAGAGCTGGAATAAATCTTAGGAAATAAGGAGCAAGAAATGTAGCCCAAATCATCCCAAAGGAGCAGGCCACCAGGCTGCCCCTCTGATGTCTTCATCAGGTCTTGTCCCAGATATGGACATATCAACATCACATCTGTCACAGCACCAGATGCTGTTTCTGCTGTTCTGTCTAGAATGAATTCTAAGCTCTTTCATGCTGGCTTGCATCACTGGCCCCAGATCTAAAGCCCTGGGCAGCAGTATCCAAGCATTTTAGCTTATGCCAATGCTCTGCCTCCCAGGAGCTTGGAGAGGCAATACTGATGAAGGTCCTATTTCCCAAGTGTGCTGGAATGCCCCTCAATAGGCAGTGTGTCTGGAGGCCAGGCAGTAAACATGACAAATGGCCTCTTTCAGGGCATTTCCTCCAATAAAGTACAGTCTCCCTGAGGAGTACCTGATATTTCCAAGCCAATATGTGGTGGAGCCCTCATTTTCACATTACTGATTCAGAAGCGCTCAGCCTACTCTTCTTTTCTTTCTTTTTTTACATCTATTTTCTTTCTTCTAATCTTGAGGTGTCTCTCTCCTCCATAGATTAAGTATAGAGAAGAGCGTAGACGTAGTCTTCTTAGCCACCAAATCATCCCTAAGTTTTTTCTTGTTTTAGTATTTTAAAGAATTCCAATCTGAAATAAATAAATAAATAACAAAAATTGTGAAGTAGGGAATTTGCAATAGATCAAGAAGTTTTATAAAGTTCTTGTTGGTATAATTTCCAGTCTCAGTGCCTGATTTCCTCACCAGATCATATCCAGAGCCTCATTACATAAGGTAGGAAAACAGTCAGACAATCTGTGCTTTAACCAAGAATAGATTTTCACTTTTAAATCCACTGTGACCATCAGTCCCTGTTGGTAGCAACTGACTGATATTTCTGAGGCCTTTCTACTCTGTTTGTCCACATTCCACTGAGAAGACTATTCTCTTATCTCGGTCCCTTCTGTGGCAGTCCTCCTTCCATTGATCCGCTATAATCTCCATCACACTGCTTGGAAAACACTTTGCCTTAAATTTTATGTTCTTTAATTTTAGCTGTCACAGACCATTAGCTTTCAGAGAATATTGACATTTTTATGACTAAGATTTTCGATCTTCCCATACTAATGGCTGTGTGGCCTATCAAAAGACTGGCTGCCTCTACTTTTCCCTTAACAGCATTTCTACATAGCGGGGTTTTTTTGTTTGTTTGTTTGATTGATTTAATTCAGAGATCCTCATTTTGTATCCACCTATCATCAAATTTCCATTTCCTGTTAAAATTATTCTAGTTTACAGTCTGTTTGCAAGGTGAAATAATTCACACACCCTGACAGAAAGTGCCCTCCCTAGTTCAGTCACCAGCTCTATCTATATCCAGGGTTCTCTGAAATGGCTCTCATTCAGATGTTTCTACCTACTGTAGCCCAGGCTTCATTCCTGTTTTGTTTGTTTTTTAGTTGCAATTTTAAATGGTCAAGATAAAGTGGCATAAAGATCCATATAAATAATTTTCACCAATGGAGGAGAGAAGGTCGATTTAGGATAACCCTCCCTATCACTTAGCACTTTGCTGCTCCAAATTAGAAGTACGCAGTAATTATTTTATTTGAATTGAAACAACATGATTATACCCCAATCCCACTCCCACACACATGATAACGCTTCCAGTTTGTTTATGTGAGCCTTAGGAAACAGCTTTATTTTTTAATGGTTCTACTTTTAGGCCATCCGAGTCTAAAAATATTCGAAGTAATGATTGGCTCTGGTGATTGAAAGAGACTTCTCTAATTGCTAGATATATAGTAGTATTATATGTTTTAGAGACATGGTTACACATCGCTTTTCTTTAAATCTACAATTTAACTAAATTAACATTACTTTCTTTCAGGAATTGTGTTGGCTTCCAATCAAGATGGAGGAATAGACAGTCCCCAGCAACACTCTCCCCCACCAATCAACCAATTTACAACTATTAAAAAGCAACTACATATACAAGGAACTCAAACAACTTTATGGCAAAAAAGTAAATAAATAAATAAAACAAAAAATAAAACAAATGACCCAATTAAAAACTGAGCAAAGGAGCTGAATAGGCATTTCTCAAAGGAAGATATATGATATAATGGCCAACGGACACATGAAAAAATGCTCAACATCACTCAGCATCTGGGAATTGCAAATCAAAACTACTTTGAGATACCATCTCACTCCAGGATGGCTAATATCCAAAAGACTGCGGATGATAAATGCTGGAGAGGTTGTAGAGAAAAAAGAACTCTCGTACACCATTGGTGGGACTGCAAAATGGTGCAGCCTTTTTGGAAAACAGTATGGAGGTTCCTCAAACAATTACAGATAAATCTACCATATGACTCAGCTATTCCACTGCTGGCAATATACCCAGAGGAATGGAATTCATCATGCCGAAGGTACACCTGTACTCCAATGTTTATTGCAGCACTATTTACAACAGGTAGGAGTTGGAACCAGCCAAAATGTCCATCATCTGATGACTGGATAAAGAAACTGTGGTGTATCTACACAATGGAATACTACTCTGCTATAAAAAAGAATGAAATACTACCATTCACAACAATATGGATGGACTTAGAAAAAATTATTTTAAGTAAAACAAGTCAGGCACAGAAAGAGAAATACCACATGTTCTCGCTTATTTGTGGGAGCTAAAATAAATAAACACACAAAAAAATAGAGGGGTGTGGAAGAAGTCACAACAATCACAACAATTCCTTGAACTTGTTAAGACAAATGAACAGAAATCATGTAATGGGGAGGGGAGGGAAGAGGGGGGAAGGAATAGGTAAATGGTCACAAAAATCAACTACAATGTGTATTGAGAAGTTAAAATAAAAAATAAAATAAAAAAATAAAAAATATATAAATATCAATATAAATATATAAAGCAATGACAGCCCAGCTGGGGCCACTAGAGCTCAAGGGAAGAGGAGGAGAGACCTAAGGAGTTCATGAAGGCAGGAGAAACCATGATGACAGAAAGAAAGGACCTCTCCCACCATTTTGAGCCCTAGCCACTTCAAGGCTGGTGCTTGTAAGCACATGGAGCAAGAA
>NW_007730932.1:40269-40792 GCF_000696425.1 Galeopterus variegatus | reverse complement strand
AAAACAAAATACCCACAGATCAGAAACAAAGTTTGATATTAACCACTAAAGGTCTAACTAAGAGCACCAAAGAATACCAATAAAACCTAAAAGGACTGGAAGACCCCTGGGCTCCCAAGCTGGGGCGGGGGGGGAGGGTAAGACAGACATGGGCCTCAGCCACGCCTCCCCAACATCCCAACAAACCCAGTGATGACTACCAAGCCACCTCAGGAGGCACCCCAGGCTTCCAAGCCAGGGCGGTGGAATGTCGAGGGCCTCAGCCACTCCCTACCCTGACATCCACAATCATCCCAGTAATGACCACCAAGCCACTGCCAGAAGCACACCAGGCTCCAAAGCCAGGGTTGTGGGGGGCCGAGGACCTCAGCCATGACAACCTAACATCCACAACCAGCCCAGTGACAACAACCAAGCTGCCACCAGAAGTTCCTTAGGATCCTGAGTGGGGGCAGTGGGGGACCAAGGACTTCAGCCACACTCACCTGACATCTACATCCAGCCCAGTGATGACCGAGCTGCC
>NW_007730932.1:33749-40051 GCF_000696425.1 Galeopterus variegatus | reverse complement strand
CCAAGGACTTCAGCCACACTCACCTGACATCTACATCCAGCCCAGTGATGACCGAGCTGCCACTGGAAGCCCCCTGGTCTCCCCTGCCAGAATGAGGGGGGAGCCACAGGCCTCAATCACATCCTCCCTCCATCCTCCTCCTTCCACCCTATTTCCCTCCTCCCCCTCCCTGCCAACTGCTCTGCAACATCTTAGAATGTAAAAAATAAATAAATAAATAACATTAATAAATAAAGGAATTGTGTTCCATTTGTACAACTGAATGAGTGCTCTAAGAAAATTTTCTTCAAGAATCTAGCTTACAAGTGCATGATAAATAGGAGTAACCCCACATCCTCCAAAAACTCAAATCAATCTGTAAAACAAAATACCTTTGGAAGTGCTTTCTCCCATTATTTTCATGGTAGTAATTCTGTAGCACACTTTGTCTTGAAGCAGATACAGAGCCGTCTTGAAGTTTAACCAACAAGACAAAAGATACACTTAACTAGAATTAATAGAGAAAAATGTGAAGTGAGAAAAATAGGTCGCCCGTGTTGTTTCATAATTATACTATGGATTTTCCTTCCGATAAATTACTCTACCCACATGTAGCAAAAATGTAAATTATCCATGGAGGATTTTACAGATGATCAGTGCTGACATTAATTCATAGCTCAGCTGAAATGCATTATGCTAAAACAAGAACCCAGTTCCCAAAGGTTAAAAATCTAATCAATAACATGCTGAAAGAAAATTTTTAGAGAAGATCTGTGGTAATTTTATGGAGAAATACAGAAGGCAAATATTAAAATGTGAAGTGAGAAAAATAGGTCGCCCGTGTTGTTTCATAATTATACTATGGATTTTCCTTCCGATAAATTACTCTACCCACATGTAGCAAAAATGTAAATTATCCATGGAGGATTTTACAGATGATCAGTGCTGACATTAATTCACAGCTCAGCTGAAATGCATTATGCTAAAACAAGAACCCAGTTCCCAAAGGTTAAAAATCTAATCAATAACATGCTGAAAGAAAATTTTTTAGAGAAGATCTGTGGTAATTTTACGGAGAAATACAGAAGGCAAATATTAAAAAAGGCAGCTAAAATTACTGTTTGATTTCTGGTCTGTGAAAGTATTAAACTGGTATTAGTGGAACTCTATATTATTGTCTACATGCTTGCTTTTGTTTTCCAAATTAAGTCAACCCAGAGCAATACCGTGGTTAAGCAGTAATCTGGTGAATATAAGTTGCATATACAAAAGTGAGGAAAATTCTATCCAAAAAGTCAGAATTAGAGTTTCTGCTTTTTCCTACTCAAAACACTCCATGGTAACTCCCTCAAGGGGAAAAAAATTTAGGAATAAATATAACAGAATTTCCAGGCTCAATATTTCTTATTTTCTGATTATCACGGCACAGTTCTCATCCAAGTTCACAGACCTAGAATTTTAGAACCTCAACCTTTGACAGATAATAATGTATAAATCCACATACAGTAACCCAAGCAAATGGGTTCCTTATCTATGTCCTATATATTAACCAACTAAAGGAGGGGTATAGCAATTGGAAATAACCACATATACATTTTTTCCCAGACAGTTCATACATTCTGAAAGACTTTTAAAGTCACCATTTTTCAGAGCACATTTTATTGGAACATAAATAAAATAGATCAAGCCATATTTTTCTAGTAGTATATTAATTAAAAATATTTAATGTCTATTCAGTAACACTTCTTCATTTATTCTTACAATAAATGTAGTTATTAACAACAACTCCAAGACTCAGAGAATTTCATTTATCAATCAAAGGGAAGTCAAGTTATTGTCATTACCAACTTAGAGTTGTGATTTTCATTGCATTCTCAGTCTTCAGAAATATACACTTCCATACTCATATGATATACTGACTCTTTCCATGGACTGGAATATTGGATTTGTATAAACTGCATTCCCCTAACTTCACAGACAGCAATGTGTTTGCTTTTTACAACATTTTCTGCCTAATGTAGCTGTAGAAAGTGTTGAATCTCTGCTCTCAGTTTTGTGTCTCACAAGTTTATGCTACACTTGCCTCACTGATGAGAAAAATAAAACAAATGAAATGCAGTCTCCACAGCAGCTGGAGGAGGGGTACTCATTTTCAGTTCAGAGCTGATAATTAGGCTGCATCCGTCCAAGCACATAACTAAAGGTAAGATGGTTCTGCCACAGATGAAAGTGTTCTGAGCAATTTCACTTCTAATTATGGGTCCTGACAGCATATGCTTGCACCTAATCTATAGTGGAATGTCAACTCCTGGGAAATAAGGGAACCAAAATATTAAAATCACATTTTTAAGTTGGAAGTCAAAGATAACTCCTGCTTAAAAATGTGCTTTATAATTAGGCTGCATCCGTCCAAGCACATAACTAAAGGTAAGATGGTTCTGCCACAGATGAAAGTGCTCTGAGCAATTTCACTTCTAATTATGGGTCCTGACAGCATATGCTTGCACCTAATCTATAGTGGAATGTCACCTCCTGGGAAATAAGGGAACCAAAATATTAAAATCACATTTTTAAGTTGGAAGTCAAAGATAACTCCTGCTTAAAAATGTGCTTTATAGGTATGAAAAAGAGCAATTTGGAAAAAGACAAAAATCTGTAAGAGGAAAGTAACTACATTTTCCAAGATCCTGGCCAGGATAGAGGATAGAGGGGTAGAATATACTGATACTATGTGTTACAGAGATAGAGGTGGGGACAGAAGCAGAAATAGAGACAAAGATGGAGATACACAAACTTGAATTCAAAGATGTCTGTTTTCATATACTCTGACCTAAACTCTCCTAGTTATCTGCAAAATGAAGATAAGTACTTTGGAAGCATCATTAAATTTATCAGGTCACTGAAGTAATGAATTTAAATGCCTTGAATTCATTCATTCATTGTTTCAAAAGTGATGAAGTTATTCCCTGGAAAAAGCTTATATACTTAAGTCAAACTGTCTCAGTGCATTTATCACTGGATCGACTTATAGTGTAACAAACTGATTGTGGCCTAAATCACATATATTTAATGGTTTGGATGCTGAATAGGACTAACAATGGCCTAGCATCTTTAGATATCTTCCTAGACTCATAAAACTTTTCTCTCTTTCCATGTGCATATAGTATAGTCCCAAGTAAACCAAAGAAGTAGAATTAAAAATGCATATAATTGGCTCTACTTTGAGATGCAAAATGGTTTGTTTTTAAGCCCAGAATCACAGTGTAGTTGGAATTAGGTTATGGAGAATTTGACTACAGGGTCATTCGCTCAGATTGTAGACACTATGTTGACTCTGTCTCTTAAATGAATTTGCAATTTCAGTTCTTATTTCATGGACTAATTCATTGAATACATTCAACATCTCCTCACATTCATTTATTTCAGCTTCTTGCGTTCTCTAAAATGAAATGTGATTACTGTTACTAGAGAAATACCACCATTACAGAATTGTCCCCACTCAGTTTGGACATCAGTGCCAAATAAATTTGAAAAATCTACTGAACTTGTTTGTGAGGGTTCCTAAAATGTATCAACATGCTTGAGTCGAAATATGATTCAATTGTATTCAAACAATTTACAAGGGCTGCCTAATGTGGTTGCATCTCTAAAGAAATTTTGTTTTTACTTGATTTGAAAAGCTCATTGCAACATTTCTCAAATTCCTGAGATTCAGAAAAACATTATTCCTGCAAGATGCTCCGTGAGGGAAAAAAACTTCAATGTGCAAGTATATTTTGCAAAGACTCTGGGATTATTTCATTTCTTAGAGAATCAAAACACACATTAGAATATTAAAGTTTCTGAGGAATCCCTGATCAAGAGAAAGCTGTTTATAAATGTTAACTTTTACTTAACTCCACATTTCTTGAAAGCTTATTTGACTACGATGCCAAGAAAAGACTTTCAGTGTAACATATTTTCACACGTAACAAAACTGTTTATCTGAAGAACACACATTGAAAATGCTGGCTTATTGAAATGTACTGTTTTTACTGCATACAACGTAATAACTATTACTTAATTGCAACTACTTAATGCCTAAATCGAAGTTCACATCTTGTAATCTCAAACACTACTCTATTCAACTGGGGTCCATGGGCTATATGGATTTAGTAAACTCTTGAAAATTGCATGTAAAGATGTGTGTGTACATATTCACATTTTTCTAGAGAGAGATAAAATAACCTTCATTAGATTATAGAGTCCATGATGTAACCATTAAGTATCCTTAATCTAGTAATGCTAAAAATCTATTTGAATAGCAAGAAATTTTTAAATGCGTTAATAAATAGTTTAAGTGCTTATGAGTGGAAACAGTGGTACATATAGTCAAGTCTGTCTTGAATAAGTGGTGTTATGAACAGAAAGTTAGTTTCTCACCAATCATACCCATGTGTTGTGGGCAGCAGCAGCAACTGCACCTGCTTTTCAGCTTCTGACATTACTTCAGCTTATACTTCAGAATAAACCTGACATCTTCCCTGAATCACTCCTTTTTTCCTGCTGTGACTAATTCTCTTCCATCATGTTACTCAGAAAAATACACTTTCTATGTTTGTCATAGCAATGTTCAAGGAAGGGCCACCCTCCAGAATTGAGTTGAGAAGGATGACTCTTGCCAGTTTATAAATGCATGAAGATTGTTCATGAAGATGTCAATGAGAAAAGATAGCACATCATTGTGGTAAGAAATCTGAATGTCTCCAGTGTTTTACTTGTTCTCATAGAAATCAATAAAAATGTTAAGTGCCTGAAGAAAATAAGATAACAACCTACAAATGAAAAGTAGAATCTTTACAGGATTCTCCGTCCCATGTACTAATGTAAAGCAATACTATTCAAAGAGCTGACAGAAAGATGTATGACATTTCTTGTTTTTTTCTATTACAACTTGATAACAAAATCCAGGAATTGTTATCACGTCTTAGTTTTCCTTGGTTGGATTGTGCAAGGAGAAAGACCAGTCAATCACATCACCTTTGATTAGCTTTTAGCAATAAGGCACTTACTGTTTTATAGAAGTCAGGAACAAGTTATTTGTCAAAAGCCCAATGGTATGTTTGAGGCATATTTGTTTATTTGGTACTACTTGTTTTAAATTTCAAGTTCTCTTCTCCTTAGTAAGAAAGGAGCCAAGCGCCTTTTGGGGAATAAGTGTTAAGTGTTCCTGGTTGTATTTCAACCAGCTGCCACTCTTCTGGAAACAAGAGGACATACTTTTGAAGTTTGACAAACGTACAAATAGAGAAAGTGATTAAAAATGTTAATGTGACTGCTAAGCAAATTTTAGGTGATTGCCATAGATACAAAGAGGGAAAAAAAAACCTATCCTATCTAGGTCCAAAATAATGATGATCCTAAAATAATATATATATATATATACATAATGAATATGCATTTTCTTAAATAAAATGGTTCAGATAACCAGAGAATTAAGATCTTATCATAACACATGAGCACACGTACACACACAAACAATAGTTACGGTTTTTATCTAATCCAATTACACTATTTTAACTACTAAAATCCAGAAACAATGAGCTTCAAAATGCTATGTAACTACGGTTCATACCCAATACCAAATTATAATAAATGATCAAATTTTTGTACTAAGAATTTAGTGTTCAGTAAATGAGACTCTAATTCTTGTCTACTTTGGCAGTTTCCTCTCAGAGTTACTCAGACATTTTAAACATTCAAATCATGTCCAATATAACACAGCACTGCCATTTGCCATACAATGTCATTAGAAGAGAGTCTGAGATCGATGAGCTTAATTAAGATCTATCAGGCAATAGGAGATAAATGTAGGCAGTTTACACTATAAAAGAACTCCAGGAAGTCTAGAAATTCTGAACTTGGGACTTCATTTCAAGGTACAGTAAGTAAACTTGGCAAAGTTCCTATGGACTAATAGTGCTCTTCACACCGCAAAACCTGTTGGCCAATGCTCTGATTTCAAACGTAAGAGGAACTGGGGAATTGCCAAGGAGTGAGAGGAAATATGAATTGGATCGGTTTATTAGTAGTTGATAATTTTATTCTATAAAATGCAAAATATTTATTCTTTCACACATATAAAATACCTTCTACACTAAATAGTTTTTTAAAAATTTTAAACTATTTTTTTAAAAAATCCAGACAGGAACACTTAACACTTATTCCCCAAAAGGCACTTGGCTCTTTCCTTACTAAGGAAAAGAGAACATGAAATTTAAAACAAGCAGTGCCAAATAAACAAATATGCCTCAAACATATCATTGGGCTTTTTTTTTTTTTTT
>NW_007730932.1:28197-32749 GCF_000696425.1 Galeopterus variegatus | reverse complement strand
GACCGGGACCGGCCACGGGATCGCAACCCTCAGTGTTGCTCCTGCCCCTCGCTCAGCCAGTGAGCGGCCGGTCTGTATGTGGGATCCGAACCCTCGGCGGAAGCGCCACCACGCTTCCCAAGCGGCGCACTATAGCAGTGCGCCACCGGGCCGGCCCTAATTGGGCTTTTGACAAATAACTTGCTCCTGACTTCTATAAAACAGTGCTATTTTTAAATGTTAAGTGTTTTTTTCATTTTTTAACAATTCAATTGTTCTCTTTGGGATGAGACTCATGAGTGGATAGGTACATTAGACATCTATATGAGCTGTAGATTATAAGAAAGCTGGTGAATTTTCTCCTTATCCTCTTTTCAATGTTTGAAATCCAGTTATTAGAGACTTAGTACTTTATGTTTTGACTTAATATTGTTATTGTGAACAAGGTTAGTAATCTATCTTTTCCTAGGATAGATATTTGAAAAGGAAATACCAAAAGAAATCAAAATGCTACAGACTAGGAAAGGAGGATCAAACTGCATATAAAATGTGCCTGGTCCAGAACTGTATCAAAACCTAAGAGGGGCCGGCCTGGTGGCGCACTGGAGAGTGCACCGCTTGGGAGGGCGGCGCTCCCGCCGAGGGTTCGGATCCCATATGGAGACCGGTTCCCGCTCACTGGCTGAGCGCAGTGCAGGCGCAACACCGAGGGTTGCGATCCCGTTGCCGGTCCCCGGTATGGGCACGACATTGGGGGTTGCGATTCTGTTACCGGTCAGTAAAAAAGACAAAGAGGAAAAATAAATAAATAAATAAAAAACCTAAGAGGAATGCTGCCATCAACAGCTTTCTACCTCTATAACATTCTACAAGCCGAGCAAAGCTAACAGTGATGAATTATGTTAGCAATATGATATGTATGCATACATGCACACAGCGTATTACTCATACATACATATACACATACATATATTTATACATATATCCACATATATAATATAAGGACAATATGTGTGTGAATGGCTGTTTATGTAGATGGTGTTACATATACACATACATATATTTATACATATATCCACATATATAATATAAGGACAATATGTGAATGGCTGTTTATGTAGATGGTGTGTGTGTGTGTGTGTGTGTGTGTGTACGTAAATGACATTTCCTCTGAAAATTCAATTATACACACATTTATTGACCATTATGCAAGTCCCTAGGTGTAAAAAGTCATGTCAAATTTTCATTCTTATTCTATTATATATTTTTTCTATGCATTCATAAAAATATAGGATCACTCTTTCTGAGATTTCATTAAATCACAATATTTCTGCCTGTATATTGAAGTAAAATAATATATTTTATACAGGGATATCACCTAAGAACCGTAGAAAGTTTGGGGATTAGAAGAAAAATAGTGATTTCTCCTTTAGAGATGAGCAAAGATCTGGAAACATGAATAGCTTGTTCAAATCATACGTCCAGGCTAAACCAGAGAGATTTCCAGCCTTCTCAATATTCTATTGGCACAATTTTAGTGAGAACAGAGGGCTGTATAAAAAAGATTCCTGAGCAAAGCATAGGTTCCTTCCAGTGCACTAGGGCTAAACCAGGCTGCTATTAAGACTCTAATCTGCTGGAAAATGAATCAAACTTACTAAACCTTTTTCTCTTCCTGCCCAGAAGGACCATTGATGCTACCCCTTTTATACAAGTTGCTCACGTTTGATGTGCTGTTCAAGACCACTTGAAACACTATTGCAACTAACCTTTGTTTCTGCTGGTCCTTAGGAAAGGAGAAGACATAGTAACTACTTTAAACGCTTAAATATCTGTTAGATGGAAATTGGATTATACCCTATTCAATATCAATTTAAAGACATTAACTAGGGCCAAAGATAGAATTTTAGGCAGTAAGATTTTATGTCCGAATCAAGAACTAAGAACAGGATACTATTTTACATATATGAGGGTACTTCAAAAAATTCATGGAAAAACAAATCTTTGCATGAACTTTATGAGGTACCCTCCTATTACTTCCTATCCAGCATGTAATCCTATCACACAAATATTTATTTTATTTCCAATTTACAGATGTGTAAAATTCTTATTCAGTGATAAGATTCCAAACTACCTCTGAAATGTTTAAATCCCACTAGTATTTACCATATTCGTGATGCTCAATAGTTTTACTACCTTTTCATGGAATGGATCAAAAGACCCAAAGCCAATTTTCCACCATTACAGCTGCTTTCTTTCCATGGAAAATGGTTTGATGATAACAAACAATTGAGGATTTCCAAAAGAAACCTGTTGGCATAAGTGTATGGCTAGCTACAGATGAGTAGCTTATAAATGTTTTGAGAAGTGAATATGACTATACATATATATACAGAGAGAAATTTTATTATAAAAAAGTATTCTGTGATATAAAAATAATCTATTAAATTTACCACATTTCTTTAATAATGCATTGCAAGTTATTTAAATAGCATAAGGGCATAGGTAGAAGATAACCAGTAATGTTGTGAATATATTGGAAGACTGTGTGTATTTCTCCTTCACTAATAGAAGTATAAATGATTCATCCTTGAATTTTAATCCTCACATCTTAAAGTCTATTTACTAAAAATTCATAGACCAAAATTAGTATATTCTTTACAAATTGAAACATTTACTAAAGAATCCAAAACTATCTAAATTGATAATGATGAAATTAAAATCACAGCATTTCATAATTTAAAAGTAAGAAGAACAGCTTAGTATATTCTTTACAAATTGAAACATTTACTAAAGAATCCAAAACTATCTAAATTGATAAAGATGAAATTAAAATCACAGCATTTCATAATTTAAAAGTAAGAAGAGCAGTAATTGTAAATCATATCCTTCTCAAGGCTCAAAATTGCTGCAGTAATGACAAAATACACTTTCACCTCAAATTCTAAAAATTCTGATTCTTTTCCATGTATACATTAAACAATAGAAGTTTTACAATGTTGTCTCAGGAGATTCAAGAACTAATGGGATATAATGAGTATAAAATTTAGCAAGCTTTAGTAACTTGCTATGGTTTATACTAGTAAGTCACTCTTAGACATAAGTGCATGTTCAATCTAATTACCAACAACTTAGTGATCAGAGTGTGTTCAATTTTGAGATCTGCTATTTCAATGGCATTAAATGACTGAAAGCATTTTGTATAGATTTAATAACTGAGCATTTGATATTATGGGCTATTGATTAGTAATAGAAGGAAAATTACTTTGTTTTTCCTGTTACGACAACTTGCAATGAATACCATGACTTGAAATGCATCACAGAACTGACAACTAAGAGATTCATGTACTGAAAAATTCTCAAAAATAAACAAGACTTTTTCAATTATCTGGATTTTCTAAGAAAAATGTTATCATCCTACTATGTTTTCATTTGAATGATTTGGTCATTTATATTTATCTTTGAGGCCCTATTTATTCTGATTTTTTAAATTACATACATTTATTCAGTGGAATACAGGAATTTATCTTTTGTCCTTTACCAAACAAAGAGTACTGAAATGAGCAATCACATTGGATATGTTCAGGAGTCAAAATAGGATACCTCTTAAAACAGACAATAATATTCAGAAACAACTGTTTCATGTTTCATCCTCTCTGAAAGTCAATAAACTAGATCAGCAAGGCATTGAGTTTCATTCTCTACTACCAACCATGGCAATATATGCCTACCCACATATGGTTATGCTCACAAAATGATTAGTATAATTTAAATACAGACCAAGAAATTGTGTGAAACTGGGATTTCAAAGTGAAAAAGTTTCTACCAAGTACTTACACAGAAGGAAAATGCTCACTAAGTATCTATGACTGATTTGTTACTGAGGGGTAATGAGTTTATTTAAAGATGAAAGTTTGATTCCAGGCCCACCATAAACCTAAATATTAAACATTCTGTATTATATCATTTATATCATTTTATAGATAGTTCCTTGTTCATTACAGTTGAAAATTTATATCAGAGTTTATATTTTTCATCTCAACACCAGCAATCTTATTTTTTTCTTCTTTTTAAAAAAATCTTGATTATTCAAACATTGTAAATTTCATGCCATCCCACTAATATTTAAAAAATTGATTATCCAAAGTAACAGTTCACATGAGATATTAAAGAAGCATTCAAAATAGTTATAATACATAAGTGATTTCAACTAATTGTGTTTTGGAAAAAAACTACTAAGTAAATAGAATTGTGACTATAAACCCACGCCCCACAAAATAAGTAGTACATATAAATAAGATACTATAATCAGGGATGCTGTGGTAACTAGGCTAAATATTCATGAAATCAAAACCCAAACTTTATCAAGCAAAATAGCTTTAAAGAAAACTGGAGGTAAAAGCAGAATTTGTGGGAAATATCTAGGAATATGTATGATTTATCATTACTTTGTTTCTATTTAAGTGACAGTTTGGGAAAAGCCTATTTATAAGTTTGGTATCGTTAGTATTTGGTATCATTTATTTATAAGTAAAAACAGCTTCTAAAATAGTTTAGAAGAAACTAGTAAAAA